>NC_081554.1:26335451-26400451 GCF_963082655.1 Stomoxys calcitrans
AAAGTTTTCCACTCAACCCCAAACACTTTCAAGCAAGAACGAAAAGTTTTTTTTTTTGGGTATATTTTGGAAGCGTGGTACTACGTCGTTCATTGCGAATGTTTTTAAACAAAAATTAAATTCAATTGTTTATAACAGTGTTTTTTTTTTTTGCCTTGCTACTCTTTGCTTGTTGAGTTTTGGTTAATAAACAAATGGGCATCGCTTTTGTTTTGTATATTTTATACCGCACAGAATACAAACACATTTTATCCACAAAAAAAAAGAGAAGAAAAAAAAAAACTTTTTACCACACAATTGATGTTTGGTTTCTTGATAATTATCATTTCATTTTCTCATGCTGCCACCACTTGCAGCGCAAAATCCTTGGAAAGTGGGAATTTTTGGCGCTTAACTGAATCGATTTTAGTGCGAAATTTTTTTTTTTTGGTTTTTTTTTTTGAGTTTGCCAAATTACTTTTGTATTTTTTCTGATTTTGTCTTCTGATGAAATGTTCTAGGAATAGAGAAAAGTTGTACTTTTTTTCTATATTGAAAGAAATGTGTCATTCACACAGCTTCAAATAGAAACTGACCTGAAAACTTTTCTAAGGGGGAAATTTTTTATTTCTATTTTTTTTTGGTGATTTTTTGTTGTGGCAAGGTTACTCAGAGTTTAATGGAAAATCAGAGAAGCACATTAAGCAGCTTTCCCCTTGAGAATTAGCTTCCCGAAGAAGACAAAAAACCAGAAAAACACGCGTTAAGTTCGGCCGGGCCGAACTTTGGGTATCCACATGTGTGTGAAGATAAATTCCGAATTTAACTAGCAGAGACACAAACCGCTTTGTTAACAGAGTGCGAGAGAGAGTAACAGAAGTATTAACAGAGATCCACTGAGGGGTTAGCAGAGCTCTGTAAATACTTAACAGAACAAAAAAACAAGAGAAATTAATTAAATTTCTTACTTTTTATCAATTTTTGCAAATATTTGTAAAAAAAAAAGTAAAACCATAACAAAATTTGGAGTAAAATATCAATGCTTTGAATCAAAAACACCAAATTAAAAATATCTATTACCGTAGTACTGAGAAAAATGAAAAATTTATAAAAAAAATATTCTGGGCAGGATTATGACCAATGGTCCTGGAGGACATCTAAGAATTCTACAAAATACTACCATACATCGTTGGAAAGGTGACGATGTGTGCTTTCCAAAACATGTCTTTATTCGAAAATCATGCAGTTGGATTTTTCAAATTCCTGCCTTTTTTAAAAAAATTCTGGAAAAAAAATGTTGACAGGATAATGGCCAATGCTCCTGGAGGACATCTAAGAATTCTACAAGGTACTACCATACATCGTTGGAAAGGTGACGATGTGTGCTTTCCAAAACATGTCCTCATTCGAAAATCATGCAGTTGGTTTTTTCAAATTCCTGCCTTTTTTAAAAAAATTATGGAAAAAAAATGTTGACAGGATAATGGCCAATGCTCCTGGAGGACATCTAAGAATTCTACAAGGTACTACCATACATCGTTGGAAAGGTGACGATGTGTGCTTTCCAAAACATGTCCGTATTCGAAAATCGAGCAGTTGGTTTTTTCAAATTCCTGTCTTTTTTAAAAAAATTCTGGAAAGGATTATGGCCAACGCTCCTGGAGGACATCTAAGAATTCTACAAGGTACTACCATACATCGTTGGAAAGGTGACGATGTGTGCTTTCCACAACATGTCCTTATTCGCAAATCGAGCAGTTGGTTTTTTCAAATTCCTGTCTTTTTTAAAGAATTTCTCGAAAATAAATCTGGACAGGATAATGGCCAATGCTCCTGGAGGACATCTAAGAATTCTACAAGGTACTACCATACATCGTTGGAAAGGTGACGATGTGTGCTTTCTAAAACATGTCCTTATTCGAAAATCGAGCAGTTGGTTTTTTCAAATTCCTGTCTTTTTTAACGAATTTCTCGAAAATAAATCTGGACAGGATAATGGCCAATGCTCCTGGAGGACATCTAAGAATTCTACAAGGTACTACCATACATCGTTGGAAAGGTGACGATGTGTGCTTTCTAAAACATGTCTTTATTCGAAAATCGAGCAATTGGTTTTTTCAAATTCCTGTCTTTTTTAAAAAAATTCTCGAAAAAAAATCGGGACAGGATAATGGCCAATGCTCCTGGAGGACATCTAAGAATTCTACAAGGTACTTCCATACATCTTTGGAAAGGTGACGATGTGTGCTTTCCAAAACATTTCCTTATTCGAAAATCGAGCAGTTGGTTTTTTCAAATTCCTGTCTTTTTTAAAAAAATTCTCAAAAAAATTCTGGAAAGGATTATGGCCAACGCTCCTGGAGGACATCTAAGAATTCTACAAGGTACTACCATACATCGTTGGAAAGGTGACGATGTGTGCTTTCTAAAACATGTCTTTATTCGAAAATCGAGCAATTGGTTTTTTCAAATTCCTGTCTTTTTTAAAAAAATTCTCGAAAAAAAATCGGGACAGGATAATGGCCAATGCTCCTGGAGGACATCTAAGAATTCTACAAGGTACTTCCTTGTAGAATTCTTAGATGTCCTCCAGGAGCATTGGCCATTATCCTGTCCAGATTTATTTTCGAGAAATTCTTTAAAAAAGACAGGAATTTGAAAAAACCAACTGCTCGATTTGCGAATAAGGACATGTTGTGGAAAGCACACATCGTCACCTTTCCAACGATGTATGGTAATACCTTGTAGAATTCTTAGATGTCCTCCAGGAGCATTGGCCATTATCCTGTCCAGATTTATTTTCGAGAAATTCTTTAAAAAAGACAGGAATTTGAAAAAACCAACTGCTCGATTTGCGAATAAGGACATGTTGTGGAAAGCACACATCGTCACCTTTCCAACGATGTATGGTAATACCTTGTAGAATTCTTAGATGTCCTCCAGGAGCGTTGGCCATAATCCTTTCCAGAATTTTTTTGAGAATTTTTTTAAAAAAGACAGGAATTTGAAAAAACCAACTGCTCGATTTTCGAATAAGGACATGTTTTGGAAAGCACACATCGTCACCTTTCCAACGATGTATGGTAGTACCTTGTAGAATTCTTAGATGTCCTCCAGGAGCATTCGCCATTATCCTGTCAACATTTTTTTTCCAGAATTTTTTTAAAAAAGGCAGGAATTTGAAAAAACCAACTGCTCGATTTGCGAATAAGGACATGTTTTGGAAAGCACACATCGTCACCTTTCCAACGATGTATGGTAGTACCTTGTAGAATTCTTAGATGTCCTCCAGGAGCGTTGGCCATAATCCTTTCCAGAATTTTTTTGAGAATTTTTTTAAAAAAGACAGGAATTTGAAAAAACCAATTGCTCGATTTTCGAATAAGGACATGTTTTGGAAAGCACACATCGTCACCTTTCCAACGATGTATGGTAGTACCTTGTAGAATTCTTAGATGTCCTCCAGGAGCATTGGCCATTATCCTGTCAACATTTTTTTTCCAGAATTTTTTTAAAAAAGGCAGGAATTTGAAAAAATCAACTGCATGATTTTCGAATGAGGACATGTTTTGGAAAGCACACATCGTCACCTTTCCAACGATGTATGGTAGTACCTTGTAGAATTCTTAGATGTCCTCCAGGAGCATTGGCCATTATCCTGTCAACATTTTTTTTCCAGAATTTTTTTAAAAAAGACAGGAATTTGAAAAAACCAACTGCTCGATTTTCGAATACGGACATGTTTTGGAAAGCACACATCGTCACCTTTCCAACGATGTATGGTAGTACCTTGTAGAATTCTTAGATGTCCTCCAGGAGCGTTGGCCATAATCCTTTCCAGAATTTTTTTGAGAATTTTTTTAAAAAAGACAGGAATTTGAAAAAACCAACTGCTCGATTTTCGAATAAGGACATGTTTTGGAAAGCACACATCGTCACCTTTCCAAAGATGTATGGAAGTACCTTGTAGAATTCTTAGATGTCCTCCAGGAGCATTGGCCATTATCCTGTCCCGATTTTTTTTCGAGAATTTTTTTAAAAAAGACAGGAATTTGAAAAAACCAATTGCTCGATTTTCGAATAAAGACATGTTTTAGAAAGCACACATCGTCACCTTTCCAACGATGTATGGTAGTACCTTGTAGAATTCTTAGATGTCCTCCAGGAGCATTGGCCATTATCCTGTCCAGATTTATTTTCGAGAAATTCGTTAAAAAAGACAGGAATTTGAAAAAACCAACTGCTCGATTTTCGAATAAGGACATGTTTTAGAAAGCACACATCGTCACCTTTCCAACGATGTATGGTAGTACCTTGTAGAATTCTTAGATGTCCTCGAGGAGCGTTGGCCATAATCCTGTCCAGATTTTTTCCAGGATTTTTTTTAAAAAAGGCAGGAATTTGAAAAAACCAACTGCTCGATTTTCGAATAAGGACATGTTTTAGAAAGCACACATCGTCACCTTTCCAACGATGTATGGTAGTACCTTGTAGAATTCTTAGATGTCCTCCAGGAGCATTGGCCATTATCCTGTCCAGATTTATTTTCGAGAAATTCTTTAAAAAAGACAGGAATTTGAAAAAACCAACTGCTCGATTTGCGAATAAGGACATGTTTTGGAAAGCACACATCGTCACCTTTCCAACGATGTATGGTAGTACCTTGTAGAATTCTTAGATGTCCTCCAGGAGCGTTGGCCATAATCCTTTCCAGAATTTTTTTGAGAATTTTTTTAAAAAAGACAGGAATTTGAAAAAACCAACTGCTCGATTTTCGAATAAGGACATGTTTTGGAAAGCACACATCGTCACCTTTCCAACGATGTATGGTAGTACCTTGTAGAATTCTTAGATGTCCTCCAGGAGCATTGGCCATTATCCTGTCCAGATTTATTTTCGAGAAATTCTTTAAAAAAGACAGGAATTTGAAAAAACCAACTGCTCGATTTGCGAATAAGGACATGTTTTGGAAAGCACACATCGTCACCTTTCCAACGATGTATGGTAGTACCTTGTAGAATTCTTAGATGTCCTCCAGGAGCGTTGGCCATAATCCTTTCCAGAATTTTTTTAAAAAAGACAGGAATTTGAAAAAACCAACTGCTCGATTTTCGAATACGGACATGTTTTGGAAAGCACACATCGTCACCTTTCCAACGATGTATGGTAGTACCTTGTAGAATTCTTAGATGTCCTCCAGGAGCATTGGCCATTATCCTGTCAACATTTTTTTTCCATAATTTTTTTAAAAAAGGCAGGAATTTGAAAAAACCAACTGCATGATTTTCGAATGAGGACATGTTTTGGAAAGCACACATCGTCACCTTTCCAACGATGTATGGTAGTACCTTGTAGAATTCTTAGATGTCCTCCAGGAGCATTGGCCATTATCCTGTCAACATTTTTTTTCGAGAATTTTTTTATAAAAGACAGGAATTTGAAAAAACCAACTGCTCGATTTTCGAATAAAGACATGTTTTGGAAAGCACACATCGTCACCTTTCCAACGATGTATGGTAGTATTTTGTAGAATTCTTAGATGTCCTCCAGGACCATTGGTCATAATCCTGCCCAGAATATTTTTTTTATAAATTTTTCATTTTTCTCAGTACTACGGTAATAGATATTTTTAATTTGGTGTTTTTGATTCAAAGCATTGATATTTTACTCCAAATTTTGTTATGGTTTTATTTTTTTTTACAAATATTTGCAAAAATTGATAAAAAGTAAGAAATTTAATTAATTTCTCTTGTTTTTTGTTTCTGTTAAGTATTTACAGAGCTCTGCTAACCCCTCAGTGGATCTCTGTTAATACTTCTGTTACTCTCTCTTGCACTCTGTTAACAAAGCGGTTTATGTCTCTGCTAGTTAAATTCGGAATTTATCTTCACACACATGGTATCCACCACCTGGGGTATATATGTAAACCACCATTTATCAAAATCCGGTGAAAATTGTATACCTTATGTCCCACAGCAATGTATATCGAAATATGATCCGATTTTGATCAAATACTAATATGTACAAGTTATTGTTCAATTATGTATAACAAAATATTGATCTTTTTAGTAGCTATATCTAACAGTAAACCGATCTGAACCATATACGACAGGGATGCCGGAAAGCCTAATATAAGTCACTATATCAAATTTCAGTGAAATCGGATTATAAATGCGCCTTTTATGGGGCCAAGACTTTAAATCGAGATATCGGTCTATAAGGCAGCAATATGCAAATCTTGATCGATCTAGACCAAATTGCAGAAATATGTGAAGGGGCTTAACTTAACTCTCTGTCCCAAATTTCGGCGAAATCGGACAATAAATGCGCCTTTTATGGCCCCAAAACTTAAAACCGAGAGATCGGTCTATATGGCAGCTATATCAGAATCTGGAACGATTTGGGCCAAATAGAAGAATGTTGTCGAAGGGTCTGACATAACTCACTGTCCCAAATTTCAGCAAAATCGGATAATAAATGTGGCTTTTATGGGCCTAAGACCATAAATCGGAGGATCGGTCTATATGCAGCTATATCCAAACCTGAACCGATCTAGGCCAAATTGAAGAATGATGTCGAAGGTTCTGACGTAACTCACTGTCCCAAATTTCAGCAAAATCGCATAATAAATGTGGCTTTTGTGGGCCTAAGACCCTAAATCGGAGGATTTGACTATATCGTAGCTATATCCAAATCTGGACCGATCTGGGTCAAATTGACAAAGAATATCGATGGACCTAACGCAACTCACTGTCCCAAATTTCAGCAAAATCGGATAAAAAATGTGGCTTTTATGGGTCAAAGACCCTTAATCGGAGGATCGCCCTATATGGCAGCTATATCCAAATCTGGACCGATCTGGGCCAAATTGACGGAGAATATCAAGGGGCCTAACACAACTCACTGTCCCAAATTTCATAATAAATAATAAATGTGGCTTTTATGGGCCTAAGACCCTAAATCGGAGGATCGGCCTATATGGCAGCTATATCCAAATTTGAACCGATCTGAGCCAAATTGGCGAAGAATGTCGAAGAGTCTAACAGAACTCACTGTCTCAAATTACAGCAAAATCAAATAATAAATGTGGCTTTTGGGGGCCTAAGACCCTAATTCGGAGGATTTGACTATATGGCAGCTATATCCAAATCTGGACCGATCTGGGTCAAATTGATAAAGAATTTTGATGGGCCTAACGCAACTCACTGTCTTAAATTTCAGCAAAATCGGATAACAAATGTGGCTTTTATGGCCCTAAGACCCTAAATCGGCGGATCAGTCTATATGGCAGCTAATCCAAATCTGAACCGATCTGAGCCAAATTGATAAACGATGTCGAGAGCCTAACAGAACTCACTGTTTCTAATTTCAGCAAAATCGGATAATAAATGTGGCTTTTATGGGCCTAAGACCCTAAATCGGGGGATCGGTCTATATGGTGGCTATATCAAGATATAGTCCGATATAGCCCATCTTCGAACTTAACCTGCTTATGGAAAAAAGAGGAATCTGTGCAAAGTTTCAGCTCAATATCTCGTTTTTTAAAGACTGTAGCTTGATTTCAACAGACGGAAGGACGGACGGACATGGCTGGATCGTCTTAGATTTTTACGCTGATCTTTATAGGGTTGGAAATGAATATTTCGATGTGATGCAAACGGAATGACAAAATGAATATACCCCCATCCTTTGGTGGTGGGTATAACAAGGGTGCTTGTTAAAGGGGGAAGAGAAAATAGATTTTCCTACAAGAGTTGTTATTTTGAATCACCTTTTATGGTCCTTTAAGCATGGTCGTGGTGTCCCTTTGGCTGATGTTCATTTTCATTGAAGGAACATCCTTTTTTACCCAACACCACTACTGTGGTACAGGGTATTATAACTTAATGCATTTGTTTGTAACACCCAAAAGGAAGAGAGATAGACTTATTGACAAGTATACCAATCAACTCAGAATCACTTTTTGATTCGATTTAGCTATGTCCGTCTGTCTGTCCGTCCGTCCGTCTGTCCGTCCGTCTGCCTGTCCTTCTGTCCATGTTAATATGTGTACAAACTACAAGTCGCAATTTTCATCCGATCGTCTTCAAATTTGGTATGGGCATGTTTTTCGGCCTAGAGACGAAGCCTATTGAAATTCGAAGAAATCGGTTTATATTTGGATATAGCTTCCATATATATGTTCGTCCGATTTGCAGTAAAAATCCCATAAAATGGTCATTTGTTAACCGATTCTCTCGAAATTTAGCAGGACAGATTTTCTAAGGACTCTCAATGTTTCTGGTGCATTTCATAGAAATCGGTTCAGATTTGGATATAGCTCCCATATATATGTTCGTCTGATTAGCAGTAATAATGCAATTAAATCGTCATTTGTTAAATTCATAAAAATCGGTTCAGATTTGGATATAGCTCCCATATATATGTTCGTCCGATTAGCAGTAATACAGCAATAAAATGGTTATTTTTTAACCGATTCGCTCAAAATTTGGCAGCAAGGATTTTCTTATGACTCTCTATATTACGGGTGAATTTCATAGAAATCGGTTCAGATTTGGATATAGCTCCTATATATATATTCGTCCGATTTGGAGTACTAATGCAATAAAATGGTAGTTTCTTAACCCATTCTCTCGAAATTTGGCACGAAGGATTTTCTTATGACTCTCAATATTACTGGTGAATTTCATAGAAATCGTTTCAGATTTGGATATAGCTCCCACATGTATGTTAATCCGATTTGGAGTAATAAAGCAATAAAATGGTCATTTGTTAACCGATTCTCTCGAAATTTGGCAGGAAGGATTTTCTAAGGACTCTCAATATTACTGACGAATTTCATAGAAATCGGT
This sequence comes from Stomoxys calcitrans, assembly GCF_963082655.1. NCBI lineage: Eukaryota > Metazoa > Arthropoda > Insecta > Diptera > Muscidae > Stomoxys > Stomoxys calcitrans. Next base: position 26,344,283 of record NC_081554.1, read on the forward strand.
TCAGATTTGGATATAGCTCTCATATATATGTTCGTCCGATTTGGAGTAATACACCAATAAAGTGGTAATTTGTTAACCGATTCTCACGAAATTTCGCACGAGGGATCTTATAAGTCTCGACTTTATTGTTGAATTTCATACAAATCGCTCCAGATTTAGATATAGCTCCCATATATATGTTCCTCCGATTTGGGACTAGTATGGCAATAATTTGGTCATTGGTTAACCGATTTGCCCAAAAACATAGGATTCCCTTATGATTTCCGGTATTGCTCTTGAATTTAAAGGAAATCGGTTCAGATTTAGATATATCTCCCTATATATTTTATTTCGATTTTGAATAATACTCAATAATTTGGTAATTTTTCAACCGATCGTCAAAAAATTTGGCACGAAGGTTTCCCATTTAACTCTTCTGATGACTAATGAATGCCATAGAAATTTATTCCGTTTTAGATATAGCCCCCATATATTGGGTTGCCCAAAAAGTAATTGCGGATTTTTCATATAGTCGGCGTTGACAAGTTTTTTCACAGCTTGTGACTCTTTAATTGCATTCTTTCTTCTGTCAGTTATCAGCTGTTACTTTTAGCTTGCTTTAGAAAAAAAGTGTAAAAAAGTATATTTGGTTAAAGTTCATTCCAAGTCTTATTAAAAATGCATTTACTTTCTTTTAAAAAATCCGCAATTACTTTTGGGCAACCCAATATATGCATTTCCCGATTTTCACTTTTAAGGCCTTTGCTAATCCATTTATCAATCGATCTTCTCACAAATTTGCACACCGATTTACTCTATGGCTCCTACAGTATGTACGGATTTTGATGGAAATTCTGCATATCAAATTTAAGCTAATTTTAAATTCGACGACTTACTCTGCATGTAAAATGTGGTGTAAGGTATCAAACTGTCGGCTTCGCCCGGTTTTGGTCCACAATTACTTGTTTAATATTGTAGCGAGATTTCAACAGACAGACGGACATGGCTAGATTGTCTTAGATTTTTACGACGATCAAGAATATACACACAAATGGTCACAAATGGTTATTTCGATGTGTTGCAAACGGAATGACAAAATGAACATGCCCCCATCCTTCGGTGGCGGGTATAAAAAGGTATACACTCAGGTTCGTTTAACTTTTGCTAAGTGTTCACCTCCAAATCGCGTTACGTAACGTAACGTAACACAATATATGGCTTCCTGCTCCTTTTATAGGATGGGCTACAAATAGTTGCACAATAAAAAGATGAGCCAACCTATAAATCAAGGTGATGATATACTTCTCTTTGACATTTACATAACTTTTACATAACAAAAAGTTCACCTCTTCCTTAGTTTTCCACATACTTACTTATCTACGTTATAGACCACATTGACCCATACCACCTGTATGCATGTATTCAAGAATAAAATGCAAATCTTTCGCTCTTTATTATTATCCTGTGCCATACAAGTCCAACCTTATCCTATAAAAAATCCTAATCAACGATTGATCATAAGTACCTGGCAACACAAAGCCCTACAGAGGGACTTAAAACTAGAGAGAAGGTTGAGCAGATTCTATAAAGCAAAGATCTATGGGAGATTCACAGCAGATATTAGCGATGAAGAAAGCAAATGTAGCACTTGATTTTTTTATATCCCTTGCGTGGCTTATATGGCAAGGTGCATGCATGTGTGTGAGTGTGTTATACACTCTACTCATACACACACACACACACTTGCATTATACCTGTCGTGCCGAATCGTATATTAATCTCTGCTGCATGAGGGCAATCGGCTGCTTTGGCTGGCCTCTGCCTTGGCCATGTGAGTGCACAAGCAAGAAAAAAACAAAGAGAGGAGTCGGCAAGCGCAAGTGCAGCAGAGATGGGTCCATAAATAAAGTAACAGACCAGACAAGCAGGTACTTACTTGCTGATGAAAATGGTTGCTATTTGTTTTTATTACAAGGCGCAGAGTCATAAAACAGTAAAACTGTGTGTTGTAGCGCCTAAGCGCAAAGGCATGCGTTTCAAAGATAGATTCAGTTGTGCCATGGTGATTGAAAAATGTCACGGGGTTTTCCAGAAATTCTAACGAATGAACACATGAGCTTAAGAGAAGTGTACATGAGAGAGGGAGAGTGGGAGCAATAGAGGCTTTCACAAAGAGAGTGAGAGTAAATGAGTGAACATTTAATGGAATTGAGTGAAAATCTCCACAGACAATTGACTAGTGGCTCTTGTCTATCTCATGAATCATTTACCTGCTGGGCCAGCTAAATCTTAAACTCATATGCTGCTGTGGGTTTTTATTGGATTTTAGCTTCACACACACACACACACACACACACACACACTCTCTCTCTCTCTCTCGCGCGCGCTGTCGCTGTGGTCGTTTCTTCTGCTCATTTCTCTCTTGAGTGTGTGAGCGAGTAGTAACGGTCAAGCAACGATTGTCTGATATTTTTAAGTTTAGTCGTAGAAATTTTCGAAATGTAGTTTTAGTTCTTGTGTGTTAACCCTTTAACTAACAACGATTGTGTGTTCATGTTTTTGTATCGTTTTAGAGTTGCAAGCGACCATGCGCGCATGGCTTCTACTCCTCGCAGTGCTGGCGACTTTTCAAGCGATCGTTCAAGTTGCTAGCACCGAGGATAATTCAATATCATCGAGTTTCATACAAGCGATACAACCGATAGATAGAAAGGATATTCTCATAAATAATAAGTCGTCGCTACCGCCGCCGTCGCAGACGACTTCAAAAAAGATCAAAACCACAACAACGGCCATAATCGAAAAAAACACCGCAGTTACTGCTGCATCCACTACAACTACTACTACTACGGTCCAAATGGATTTTCAAAACGTTGCGCATTATCAGCCAACGATTGTTTATAAACCACATATGACAAGTGATAGTGACAAATTAAGTGTAAAAGAACAACAACAAGAAGCACAAGTGCAACAAAAACAACAACAAGAAGAAAATAATAGTAATAAAAACATTATCATTGAAATCAAAAATATTGAAGAAATCGAAACAAACGATTTAAACGATATACAAGCTATGCAAGTGTTAGAAAATCACAACAACCACAAGCAAAAAATAAGTAATAGTAATAGCCATAATAATAATAAACGCCATAGTAAAAATAATAACAACAATAACAAACAAAGAGAGAATCTTACAGAAGTTAAAGAAGAAGAAGAAGAAGAAAATTTGTTAAACAAATCCAAGAAGTTACATAAAAATCATAACAGTAAACATAAAACAACAACAACAACAAACATGGCTTTAAGTGATAATGAAGAAAATAAAGAAAATTTCCCACAACAACAACAACAACAAAACCAAAAAGTTCTAAATCCAGAGGATTCCTCTGCTGTAAAATCAAGGCATAGTTCCTCCACACAGCAACAGCAACACAAAAATCATCAACACACGCATCAGCATACGCATCATCATCACCACCACCATCATCATAATCAACAGCAACAAGAAACACAACCTGCCTCACAACAGCAAAAGCAACACCAGCAGCAGCATCATCATCATCATCCTCCTCACCAACAACAGTCCGAACAAATAAGGGACTCTGCAACATCCTCCCCCATAATTAGTGATATACAAACCACCTCCATCCACAATTCAAAATCTCAAGCCCCCTCCTCCGCCTCCTCACCCACCACCACCCATCATAATGATGATGATGCTGATGATGATCTATGGCCTACATCAGATAGCAGTTCTATTGAGGACTCTGATGTCATAGCCGAAGATGATGAACCTCAAGTGGATGCTGTCATACCCGAGGTTGGTCCACGCACCTATAGTAATAAGGAGATAATTGGCGAGAAGCTTAAGCCGGATCCCTCAACTCTAGTCGAAATTGAAAATAGTTTATTATCACTTTTCAATATGAAGCGGCCGCCAAAAATCGATCGCTCCAAAATTGTCATACCGGAGGCCATGAAGCAATTGTATGCCCAAATAATGGGTCACGAATTGAATTCTGTAAATATACCAAAACCTGGTTTGCTGACAAAGTCTGCGAATACTGTGCGAAGTTTTACGCACCAAGGTAAGTTTCCAAAAAAAATTAACATAGAATTTTTTAGAAAAGTGAAAAAAGAAAAAAAAAATTTAAACCAAAAAAAAAAAATGGAAAAAAATCTTTGCCTCTAAGTCTAGTGCTGACTTTGACTTTTCGGCCGAACAACTGTCAAAACGCCTTACAAAAAAACTGGTGACGAAGAAAAGGCGAACACATTTCGTAGTAATGGTACTGAGTTCTATCAGCAAGATTACATCTGAGTTCTATCAGCTACATGTCGCTGCGCCAATATAAAATGTCGCTCCAATGTAATGAAATGCTCACGAAATGGGCTCCAATCAATGTTGTTGTTTCAATGTTGTTGTTGCCTTTGTTGTTGTTTGACTCTTGTTTGTGTTTTGGCAAAGCAAAGAGTCCGTCGGATTTCGCAACAATTTAATAGGCATTTTCGGTGCGAATGAAGTCAGTAGCCTAGCACTTAGGGAAAAATTTCAAAAAAAAAAAAAAAAAAATATTCAAAATCTTATACCGGTGTTCACAAAACTTTATATATCTTTGAAATCGGTTTATTTGACAGATTTCCTTTATAGAACTGTCGAAAAACCGTATTTTAAAGCTTCACGAAGTTTCGTGAATACGGCCGTTAAATTATGTGAGCATTTTGATTTGCAATGGTACTCTGTCGGCAATTGAGAAGAAAATTTCATTGTTATACCCATCACCATAGGATGGGGGTATATCCTGTGGTGGTGGGTATAAAAATGGAATTTTCTTCTCAATTGCCGACAGAGTACCATTGCAAATCAAAATGTTCGCATAATTTAACGGCCGTATTCAGGAAACTTTATGAAGCTTTAAAAAAGATTTATTTGACAGTTCCATAATATCTAGTCATTCCATTTGTAACACCTCGAAATATTCGTCTCAGACCCCATATGGGGTATATATTCTTCATCGTCTAGTCGTTCCGAATCGATCTAGCCAAGTCCGTCCGTCCTTCTGTCGAAATCATGACAGAGATCGAACGCGATAAGCTAATCACTTGAAATTTTGCACAGATACTTAACATCGATAAAGGTCGTTGGGGACTGGAAATGGCCCATATCGGTTCAGATTTAAATATAGCTCCCATATAAACCGATCTCACGATTTGACTTTTTGAGCCCCTGGAAGCTGCAACTTTTGACCGATTTGGCTGAAAGTTTGCATGTAGTGTTTTGTTATGAGTTCCAACAACTGTGCCAAACATGGTCCAAATCGGTCTATGACCTGATATAGCTCCCATATAAACCCATTTCCCGATTTGGTTTCCTGAGCCCCTGGAAGCCGTAATTTTGGTCCGATTTGGCTGAAAGTTTGCACGTAGGGTTCTGTTATGGCTTTTAGTAACTGTGTCAAGCATGGTCCAAATTGGTCTATAACCTGATATAGCTCCCATATAAACCGATCTCACGATTTGACTTCTCGAGCCCCTGGAAGCCGCAATTTTTGTCCGATTTGGGTGAAATTTTGCACGTAGAGTTCTGTTATGACTTCCAACAACTGTGCCAAACATGGTCCAAATCGGTGTATAACCTGATATAGCTCCCATATAAACCGATCTCACGATTTGACTTCTCGAGCCCCTGGAAGCCGCAATTTTTGTCCGATTTGGGTGAAATTTTGCACGTAGAGTTCTGTTATGACTTCCAACAACTGTGCCAAATACGGTTCGAATCGGTCTATAACCTGATATAGCTCCCATATTAAGCGATCTTCCGATTTGATTTCGTGAACACCTGGAAGCAGTAACTTTTCTCCGATTTGGCAGAAATTTTGCATGCGACGTTTTGTTATGACTTCCAACAACTGCGCCAAATATGGTCGGAATCGATCTATATCCTGATATAGCTCCCATATATACCCATCTCCCGATTTATCTTCCTGAGCCCCTGGAAGCCTCAATTTTTGTCCGATTAGGCTGGAATTTTGCATTCGGTCCGAATCGGTCTATAACCTGATATAGCTCCCATATTAAGCGATCTTCCGATTTTACTTCTTGAGTCGTTACAAGCCGCAATTTTCGTCCGATTTGTCTGAAATTTTGCATGTAGTGTTTTGTTATGATGTCCAACAACTGTGCCAAGCATGGTCGGAATCGGTCTATACCCTGATATAGCTCCCATATAAACCGATATCCCGATTTGACTTTTTGAGCCCTTACAAGCCGCAATTTTTGTTGAATTAGGCTGAAATTTTGCATGTGATGTTCGGTTACGATTTCCAACAACTGTGCCAAATACGGTCTGAATCGGTCTATGACCTGATATAGCTCCCATATAAACCGATCTCCCGACAATTGTGCCAAATACGGTACAAATCAGTCTATAACCTGATATAGCTATCATGTACACCGGTCTCTCGATCATCCTTGTTCGGCATCCTTGTTCGACTTTAACTTTTTCTAGTTTGACAGAAACTTGGTATGTAGGACAAAATTATGCTCTTCAACTAAATGTGTTTTGTATAAATTTTTAGCAGAATCCATGGCGGTGGGTTCCCAAAATTCGACCCAGCTGAACTTAGCATGCTTTTACTTCTTTAAATTAGTTTCAAATGTTTAGTGTTTGTTTTATATGAGTTGCGCAACTTTTTAAAAATTTGCAGGTTTTGATTGATCTCACAGAGCAGTGGTCAGAGTTAGTATAAGCTGAACGCAAAATACCTGGCATCGAATCATCAAAAAAATATTTTTTAAGCATTACTTATCCTCATTAAGGTCTCCCTCATAGCCGAGTTGGTAGTGTGCTCGGATTTTTTGGGGGTTTCGATTCTCATCATAGTCCTGATCTGTCGATACTGTGATATCACAATGGGCTAAACTATTTTAAGTCATGCGAGTTTGTTTTGAAATTAGCCACCTAACCTAATCTAAACTATTCGCCTTGTTGGTTGAGTGATGGAGAACTCGATTTACCAGTAAGGGGTCTTGCGGTTGATGTTATCCTCACTAGGGTATCGTTTGCCAATGCTGAATGACAAGGTTCGAAAGTCTACATGAGAAAAAAATGTCAATAGTCGTTTCCCTTCAATAATGCCGAGGAGATTTGTGCGGCATTTAGCTTTATAAAACCTCCATACGAAGTGGCCGTTTGGACTCAGTTATAAAGCGGAAGACTTAAATCTGAATTGTTTTATTATCCATTGAAATGAATGAAATCAGCTTGCTGTGCTTGTATCTGAATTCTTTTCTGCAAAGTCTTGTCAAAAAAAAAAAAAAAAAATAACATAAATAATGGATCGATTAGTGATTGCAACCCAACTTCAGTTGAGTTGCCAACGGCCAAATTAGTTTTTTACAGTTTTCTTAGTAGCTTAACGTTCAAAACACTGATATTGAATGAAACTGACAAAAAATGTCCAACTTTACACTAATTTTTATTTCATGATTTTATCTTCCGGCAACGCAACTTTAGTTGAGTTGCCGTCCATAATTGACCCTTAAATATATTCTTCTAGGCCACTGTAACGCAGAGGTTAGAACTGAAAGCCTGCATTCGAATCCTGACGAGAACATTTGAACAAATTTTTAGCGGTGGTTATCCCTTTCTAATGCTGGCGACATTTGTGTGGTACTACTGTACCATTTTATATGGCAGCCAAGTAAAAACCTCTATCCAAAGAGGTGTCGCACTGCGGCACACCGTTCGGGCTAGGCTATGAAAAGGTGGTCCCTTATCATGAGCTTAAACATGAATCGGACATCACTCAATGATATGTGAGAAGAGGAGTTTTACATGGCATATTATCTCACAAATATTGCCAGCATTAGAAGGGGAAAGCCACCGCTGAAAAAAAATTTTTTTCTGATGGTCTCGCCAGGATTCGAACCCAAGCGTTCAGCTTCATAGGCGGACATGCTAACCTCTGCGCTACAGTGGCCTTGGGCATTTTGCTCAGATAAACACCGTAATGCCGTAATGCCGTTAGACGACTTAATTCTTAACTTAGCACAACCTATTTTGTGTCCCAAGGGGAACTAACCTATATCCAAATCTGAACCGTTATTAATGAAACTTAGCAGATACTTGGTAATAAAACAATTCGTACCAAATTTTATGCTGTTTGGTAAAAAGTTGTAGTTGGCTAAAACTTTTTTTTTTGAGAATACCAAAGTAGCCTTTGAGTGAAGAGGACGAGTTTTCATTTCGCTACTCAAAGAAAACTATCCGTAACTTGGAATGGGTACTACCTATTACGAAAAAAATGTGAAGCCTTCTTGGAGTAGGTTCAAAATGAACTCCAAAGACCCAAAATCTGCAGAGGTGACGTCAGAGCACAGCTTGTTGTTACATGTTACACGCATAGATCAAATCCAGGGGACAAATTGGGGCCTGAAGATCTACATTGGGAAACCAGGGACTGAGATCTGTTTTAGACTGCCTGACCATAACACGGTCCTGCAGGCGGAGAACCGGGCGATCCTGGAATGCGTGAGGTGGTGTGGTACTAAAGCGAGCACGTCGAGTGTGAACATCTTTAGGGACAGTTAAACGGCCATAAGGGCCATAACAACCAGGAGGGTAAGGTCACGAACAGTCTTGCAGTGTAAGAAGGAGATTAACGCCTTCTCTGAGAATGAAACAAACCGCATCATTTGGTTGCCGGGCCATAATTGAGTAAGAGGGAATGAAAGGGCAGACGATTTGACAGTGAAGGCCAGAGAACTACCGTCGATCAAATAACCCGAAACTTTTGGGGTCGACAGTCCGATTTAAGGAAGTGGGCGATAAACTCGCATGCAACACTGTGGAACAGCGAAACAGTCGGTAGGACGGCGAAAATCCTATGGCATGGTCCGGATCGTGGGAGGACGAGGGTATTACTGAAAAGAAGTAAGAAGAAGGACAGTATTGCTTTTGATGTCATAACGAGACACATAGGACTACGAGCTCTTTTATGCAAAATCGGTGCGGCAAGGGCATGTGATAAACAATGATGAGACGTTGGAGAATTTTCTATGTCATTGCCCGGCTTTCGCGGCTAACAGATATCGGCACTTAGGTGGGGATACGATACCTGACATGAAACAAATTAGGGGAGTGCTATGGTAAACAATTAAGGATTTTGTAACTTAAAATTTTCTTTTTCGAGGTTAGTTTTTAGAGCGCACAACAGGCCGATTACTGTATATCTACAGTGGCATAGGGCAGATTAATATCTGCACCTCCTTTCCAACCTAACCTAATGTTGCATATTTAAGTAAATTTGAACTTTGTCTACCTAGCCTGCATTCCCAGTGTGGGGTAGGGTTTCAAAGGGTCAGCCTTGCTCGACTTTAGCTTATACCCACTTGGTTTTTTATACCCTCCACCATAGGATGGTGGTATATTAACATCATCATTACGTTTGTAACTCATCGAAGTAATGATCTGAGACCGAACAAGTATATATAGTCTTGATCGTCTTGACATTCAATGCTATTAAGCCATATCCGGCCATCTGTCCGTCCGTCGGTCTATCGTCCATATCTTTGTCCGTTTTTCTGTCGAAAGCCCTCTAACTTTGAAGGAGTAAAGAAAGGTGCTTGAAATTTTACACAAATACGGACGGGGTTGCAAATGGGCCAAATCGGTCTATGTTTTGATATAGCTTCCCCTTAAACCAAACTCCTGATTTGGCTTCTTGATGCACAGTTTTTAACCGATTTGACGTTTTCAGTGACCTTCAACAGATGCGCCAAGTATGGTTTGAATCGGTCCGAGACCGTATATAGCCTCCATATAAACCGATCTTCTTTGGCCTCTAGAGGGCGCAATTTTTAACCGATTAAACTGAAAGAGAGCTCAGTTCTTATCCGATTTGGAGAGTGCTCCAGTCATTTTGTGTATAATGCTTCCCATTTGATTTCTTTAGTCTCTATGAAACAAAAGTCACCCGTTTAGTCTATTTATTTTACGAATTCCATTTCCTATACGGGATGTTTGCCTTCTCCGACAATGCTGCAATGTGTCTAGAAAAAAAAAACAATTAAAGGCGTGCTAAGTTCAGCCGGTCTGAATCTTGGGAACCCACCACCATCGATTCTGCTAAAAATTTATAAAAAATAAATTTAGTTGAAGGCATTATTTTATTTCACATACCAAACTTCTGTCAAACCAGCAAACATTTAAGCTTCTAGGAACCGAACAAGGATAATCGAGAGACCAGTTCATATGGGAGCTATATCAGATTATAGACTAGTTTGGATCGTATTAAGCACAGTTGTTGGCAGTCGTAACAGAACACCGCATACAAAATTTCAGCCAAATCGAATAAAAATTCAAGAAGTCAAAAAATGGTTTATATGGGTCTTTACAGCAGGTTATGGACCGATTTGGACATAACTTGGCACAGTTGTTTAAGTTCATAACTGAACACTAGATGCAAAATTCCATCCATATGGGACGAAAAATGCGGTTTCCAGAGGCTCAAGAAGTCTAATCGGGAGATTGGTTTACATGGGAGCTATATCAGGTTATAGACCGATTTGGACTGTACTTCGCACAGTTGTTAAAAGCCATAATAGAACACTACACGCAAAATTTCAGACAAATTGGAAAAAAATGCGGCTTGTAAAGGCTCAAGAATTCAATTCGGGAGGTCGGTTTATATGGGAGCTATATCAGGTTATAGACCGATTTAAACCGTACTTGGCACAGATGTTAAAAGTCAAAGCAGAACACTACATGCAAAATTTCAGCCAAATTGGACAAAAATTGTTGCTTGTAATAATTCAAATCAGAAGATCGGTTTATATGGGAGCTTTATCAGGTTCTTCACCGATTTGGACCATACTTGGCACATAACAGAACACTATGTTCAAAACTTCAGCCAAATCGGACGAAAATTGCTGCTTTCAGGGGCTCAAGAATTCATATCGGGAGATCGGTTTATATGGGAGCTATTTGCAATATTTAATGACTTACATCTATATGAAGTATCTGTGAAAAATTTCAAGCGGTTAGATTTACGAGTTCGACCGCTATCGCGATTTCGACAGACGGACGGATGGACATGGCTAGATTGACTCAGAACGTCGAGGCGATCAAGAATATATATACTTTATGGGGACTTAGAGGTATATTTTTGGAGGTGTTACAAACGGAAAGACTAGATGAGAATATCCCCTTCCCATGGTAGTGGGTATATAATATGGAAAATCTAGGGTCACTTTAACAAGCCATGGCACAGTTTCCGTTGTATGTTAAGTCCACAGAGCTTGATCAGAAAGTGGTAGTACATGTGGGCCATCTTGACCAATTAGGCTTACTTAGCAATATTCCGGTTCGCACTAATGAGCACACATTTCATTAGATTTATGCATATTAACTTCAGTTATGACAATTGTCCAAATTTGCTTTTAACATCCATATGCACTGACAGTGGCCGATAAGTTTACATATCTCCCGATTGAACGACAATAGATATAAGTTTTTAAAGCATGTTTTATTAGGTGGCATATGCAGACTTTTATGTGTAACTGTATGTCTATCGTGTTTAATGATCTTCTTTTTTAAATACATGAGCCTTTGGCGGTGCTTAACATGGATAAAGTTCAGGCGATTTCATTTTGATTAGACCAACATTTCTGCCTATGGCGCTGAACGCCAAGATTCGAATCCTGGCGACAACATCTCAAACTTTTAAATCGTGGGTAATCTTATCTTCAATCTTGGCGATATGGTGTCACCGTTCGGACTTGGTTGTCCTAATGAGGCCGCTGGACATTCAGCTGAAACTTGAGTCGGTGAGCACTACTTGACGTGAGAAAAGTTTCTCCAGAAAATTTGCATTTTTACACGGAAAGTCAGTCGGTTCGAATAAATATCTTGAACCTATAAATGTTCAAATATTAGCGGAATTAGCGAAAATTGGCCTGTCATTCGATTTTGATCTCTTCTTTTCTTACATCACTTGATGAGTCCAGCGAATTCTGCGGCCCACAATTCAAGAGCTTAAGAAAACAGCATTCACATATATGACATGGGCGCCCCGGTAGCCGAGTTGGTCGTGGGTTCGATTCCCGCCTAAAGCCTTGCTCAGTCGCTACTGTGGTATCACAATGGACTTGTCTAAGTGAGTCTGTAAAGGACTGCCACTCTTACCTAACCTTACCACCGCTGACATACATTTTTTCAATTTTCTTACCCTGATTCAAACCTGGGCGCACCTCAATTTCAAGTCTTGTCACTGTGAAATTATTACCCAACAACAAGAACACCATCGCCGCTGCACTTGTTTTAATACACTCGTTGACAGTGCATGCAAAATTTCCCATCTACACACACACGCACGCATGCACGCATGCACACACATGTAAAACTCATTAAGAAGAAAACAATGGGATTTCCAATATTTTTCACAATTGAAAAACTCAAGTGGCATCATAAAATCGCCAGCAACAACAACAACAACAACAATGGCAATAATAATAATAGCGAAAGGTAAAGGACTTCTCTGTTCATCATTAAGGACATGCAACAATTCAATTCGGGGATTTTATTTTATAACAGGTCTTAAAGGTGCTCGAGTACCTAAGTGCTAATGTTATCCTTGTGATGACCTTGAAAATGTTTCGTTTCTATTATTATTGTTGTTGTTGTTTTTACATAATTCACAGGAATTTGAGGAATATGCATTTCAAGTGTTTACACACACTCACACTTGCACTCACTTACCCAGCAAACAAACCAAGCAACCAACCAACGATACTTGGGATGTGTTGTTATGGGTGATGACAACACGTATGCCAAGCAACCGACCAAACAATCTATGGTACCTGTTTGTTTAAATCTCAACCAAAGGGAACAGGAAGATGATGGCTCTTGGCCAGATCTGATCAAGTGCTATGGTCAAAGGAAAGCAAAGCTATAGAGGACTTGCATTGAGCAATCAACTCTGTAGCAAGGATAGCAAACAGTTTGCACTGATATGTGAGTGTTTGTGTGTGTGTGTGTGTAGGTGCGTGTGAATATTTTTGTTGGCAGGTTTTATGATTGGCCATAAAATCACTGAGATATGAACATGTTGTGGGAGGTTTAATAACAGCCGCTCTGGCCGTTGCTAGTATTCCCACATGCCGCGATGGTCGTGGGTCGTTCGCTGTTAGCCTTAAATAAGAGCTGCGGCTGTTTTAGGCGCCGTCTATAAATTTCTTGTTTTCCAAAAATATAGGAAAAAATGTTAAACGGTTTAACGTTAAGGTGTTGAATTGACCAAAGGTGTGGCCGCTGGGCCAAGGGTGAGTGAGACTGACCCCAGTGCAGCCGTTGCCACTGACATTTTTAAGTAGCCATTTAACTAACATGGCCGGCCTTTGTTGGGATTTTTTCTTTCTTTTGTTTTCGAAATGGAAACAAAAGAGAAAAACAGAAAATGTTCTTTAAGCGGATTAGCCTGTATGGCGCTATCCCCTAAATTAACCTTAACTTGCCATAACTAATCAATCCTACTTAAAATCCAACACTAATCGCATATCCTTTTCTTGTTCTCCTTCTCTTTTCTTTTCGTTTCGTTGCAGATAGTAAAATCGACGATCGGTTTCCTCACCATCATCGGTTTCGTTTACATTTCGACGTGAAGAGCATACCCGCCGAGGAAAAGCTGAAGGCTGCCGAATTGCAGCTGACACGTGACGCCATCAGTCATGCCTCCCTCAATCCCCGCCTGGCCAATCGCACCCGCTATCAGGTGCTGGTCTATGACATCACGCGGGTGGGGGTGCGGGGCAAGCGTGAGCCCAGCTATTTGCTGTTGGACAACAAGACGATACGTCTGAATAGCACCGAAACGGTGAGTTTGGATGTACAACCTGCTGTGGATCGGTGGCTGGCTTCACCGAAAAAGAATTTCGGTCTACTGGTTGAGGTGCGAACAACGCGCTCCCTCAAGCCGGCGCCGCATCATCATGTCAGACTACGCCGCAGTGCGGACGAGGAGCATGATAGTTGGCAGCGCAAACAACCCCTGCTGTTCACCTACACCGATGATGGGCGTCACAAATCGCGCTCCATACGTGATGTCAGCAATCGCTCAAAACGAGCGGGCCACCATAGGCGAGCGCATCGGCGAAAGAACAACGAAGAGGTGTGTCGCCGACACTCGCTCTATGTGGACTTTGTCGATGTGGGCTGGAGCGATTGGATTGTAGCGCCGCCGGGCTATGATGCCTTCTATTGTCAGGGCAAGTGTCCATTTCCGCTAGCGGATCATTTTAACTCAACCAATCATGCGGTTGTCCAAACCATAGTCAATAATATCAATCCAGGAAAGGTACCAAAGGCATGCTGTGTGCCCACACAGTTGGAGGGCATTTCGATGCTCTATTTGAATGACCAAAATACAGTTGTGCTCAAGAATTATCAGGATATGACCGTGGTGGGTTGTGGTTGCCGGTAGAGCCAAAACAAAAAAACCAAAGCAATGTGAGTAATGTTTCAATGAAGTTTGCCGAGGGGCATGTGAAATGAAATGTCAACGAACATGGTGGGGAGAAATGCTTTTTGGAAATTGAGCGACTAGGACAACTAGTATACTGCTTGAGATTCTAGGATAGTTTATTGATATTTTGAATTGATAGATTTTTTTCAAATTTTCGACTATTTTTGAAGGATTCTAACACTCTTCCGAAAAGAGTGGCATGAGTAGGGCTCTTACACTTGCTTACATTATAAAAAATGTTGTCATTAGATTCTATACTAAAACTTTTTTATTAAAGGGATTTTCAGAAAATGAGAAATTTTTATTTATGACAAACAAAACTTGTAACGGTTTCTCTCTCCTGCACTCAAAAAGCTTTAATAGCTAGAAAGTTTTTCTTCAGCCCTCTCTTTTATTGTGATGATGAAAGTGAGTGAGGAAATACACAACGGAATGAAAAGCACAACCCTATTTCTCTCTGTCTATCTCTTACCAACATACGTCACACTCTCTCTCTCCCTCATTACCTCTCTCTTTTTTAAAAGTACTCCATTAGGGGAGACGTTAAAATCAATTTTTTTTCTCTCAAAGCTGTTCTCTGAGAACGATCTGCAGCTGCAGCGAAACGGGGGTGCGGGGACTATACTTACCTGCTTATAAAGCTTTGGATATTCTAACAAAATATTGGCAGTGGTGGTGGAATATTTCGGACTTATAAAACTTTTCTGCAACTGAGATGTCGCTCTACGGCACAACGTGTCGGCTGTGGTAAACAAAATTTCTGAAGTTAAAAAAAAAAATCTTTTTGATGTCTAATGCCTGACGAAGTTGTTATTTGGGAAGTTTTGAGCTGAGGTTAGAATTTCCCCCTGAGGCTGAACACCTCGGTTCGAATTCTGGCTAGAATATTTGTAACATTTTTTGCATTATTGATGGATTAAAAAAAATTAAAATAAAAAATAAAATAAAATAAAATAAAATAAAATAAAATAAAATAAAATAAAATAAAATAAAATAAAATAAAATAAAATAAAATTAAAAAAAATAAAATAAAATAAAATAAAATAAAATAAAATAAAATAAAATGAAATAAAATAAAATAAAATAAAATAAAATAAAATAAAATAAAATAAAATAAAATAAAATAAAATAAAATAAAATAGAATAAAATAAAATAAAATAAAATAAAATAAAATAAAATAAAATAAAATAAAATAAAATAAAATAAAATAAAATAAAATAAAATAAAATAAAATAAAATAAAATAAAATAAAATAAAATAAAATACAATACAATAAAACAAAAAAAGTAAAATAAAATAAAGTAAAAAAAATAAAATTAAATTTAAAAAAATTAAAATAAAAAATAAAATAAAATAAAATAAAATAAAATAAAATAAAATAAAATTAAATTAAATAAAATAAAATAAAATAAAATAAAATAAAATAAAATAAAATAAAATAAAATAAAATAAAATAAAATAAAATAAAATAAAATAAAATAAAATAAAATAAAATAAAATAAAATAAAATAAAATAAAATAAAATAAAATAAAATAAAATAAAATAAAATAAAATAAAATAAAATAAAACAAAAATAAAAATAAAAATAAAAATAGAAATAAAAATAAAATAAAACAAAACAAAAAAAAAAGTAAAATAAAATAAAGTAAAAAAAAAATAAAATAAAATAAAAATAAAAATAAAAATAAAAATAAAAATAAAATAAAATAAAACAAAACAAAATAAAATAAAACAAAAAAAGTAAAATAAAATAAAGTAAAAAAAATAAAATTAAATTAAAAAAAAAAATTAAAAAAATAAAAAATAAAATAAAATCAAATAAAATAAAATAAAATAAAATAAAGTAAAATAAAATAAAATAAAATAAAATAAAATAAAATAAAATAAAATAAAATAAAATAAAATAAAATAAAATAAAATAAAATAAAATAAAATAAAATAAAATGATATAAAGTCAAATAAAATAAAATAAAATAAAATAAAACAAAATAAAATGAAATAAAATAAAATAAAGAAAAAATAAAATAAAA
Organism: Stomoxys calcitrans; assembly: GCF_963082655.1. Lineage (NCBI taxonomy): Eukaryota > Metazoa > Arthropoda > Insecta > Diptera > Muscidae > Stomoxys > Stomoxys calcitrans. The sequence goes on from NC_081554.1 coordinate 26,360,816, forward strand.
TAAAGTAAAAAAAAAAAATAAAATAAAACAAAAAAAAATAAAATAAAAAATTATAAAAAAGACTAAGATAAACTTAAATAAGTTAAAGGAAAAATTAATTAAAATGAAAAATAAAGTAATAAAATTTAGAATAATTTTTAATTTTATTACGTTTTTCCCATTTTGCTCTTTTTTATTTTGTTTTTTAATCTTATATTTTATTTTGTTATTTTTAATTTTTTTTTTTTTATTTTGTAACGCTTTTTTCCTTGGTAAGCAAAATGAAATAAAATAAAAAAAGCAAAATAATTTAAAACAATAAAAATTTTAAGAAAAATAATGACATAACAAAGAAATAAAAAAATTTAAAAATAAAGTGAAATAAAATAATATACAAAAAGTTAAATAAATTAAAAAATAATTAAAGAAACAAAAAAAAAACAGTAACAAAATTAAATGCAAAAAATTAGGAAATTAAAAAAAATTAGTCAATTAAAACAATTAAACTAAAATAGTTAAAAAATTAAAACAAAAACAAAAAATCAAAAATTAAATATGTGAAAAATTAATTGAAATAAAAAAAATTAAAGGATTAAATAAAATTCATATAGAATGAATAAAAAAATCAAAATAAAAAAATAAACTATAAAAAAATAAAAATAAAACATTTTAATTATAAATAATATATAAATTATATATAAAAAATGTAAAATATAAAATTTTTATTTTATTTTATAATTTTTTATTTTATATAATTAAAAAATGTAAACTATAATATTTTTATATTTTATAATTTACATTTTTTAATTATATATTTTATAATTTATATAAATATTAAATATTTTTTTTATAATTTATATATTTTATATATATAAATTATAAAATAACTAAAAAATGTAAACTATGAAATTTTTATTTTATTTTATAGTTTTTTTTATTTTATACAAATAAAAATTTAACTATAAAATTTTTGTTTTATTTTATAATTTACATTTTTTAATAATATTTTTTATAATAAATATTTTTTATTTATTTTATAATATATATATTTTTTATTTATAATTTATATATATAAATTGAGTTTTCAGAAAAAAAAAATAAAAATACAAATTAATGAATAAATAGGTTTTTTTTATAAATTTATTTTTTTTTCCTTTAAAATATCATTTTGTAAATTTAAAAAAATGTTTGACTTGATATATTTTTTTCTTGCATTTTTTGCAACTATTTTGTCTAAGAAACTCAATTTATTTCATTTGTCTACCATTCTCCGTTTTAAAGCCATTAATAATTGCTTGCAAACTGTAGGCATTTCCTTTAAACTAACAGTGGTTTTAAAACTGTTTTGTTTTTTAAGAGAACCTAAAGGTCTTAGAAAGAGATTTAAGCAAAGAGAGTTTTGAGAGTTACACATGAGTATAACTCAATTGAGATACTGAATATTTTGGAATGAGTCTTTTTTTATAATGAGTATTTGCTTTAAAGTGCGAGTGCGAGTGAGAGAGAGAGAGGGCGTGAGAGAACATAGTGAGACATTAAGAGTCAAGCATTTTCTCTCCTATTGATGGCATTTCTTTACCGTTTTTCCCCCTTAGGCTTTAAACTCTATGAAACATTTTCTCTTATGGTCATATGGTAACGTGATATTTTTCTTGCAGCCAGCTTAAGAGAGCTTCAAATGCTTCAAATGCTGCTTCATTCACTTGAAGAAAAAAAAAAACAAACAAAAAGGCAATTACAAGAGAGCATTGATGTGCTAGCATATTGTACATAAAGAGAGTAAACTGCATGGACAGCTCTTAAAACTTTGGTAACTTTCTCTTAGAACACAAGCTTTGTTTTGCTTTGTTTTTAATGCTTTAATACATTTAAAGATTTGAAAGAAAAAAAATAATTTTTTTTTTGTAAAAAACAGAAAATTAAAGATAAACTAAAACAAAACAAACGCAATTTAAATGGACTGAATTATTGAATTTTTTTTTTTCTTAAATAAGTGTAAATATTAAATGTTTAAGGAAGCCCTAGAGTTGAGGGTTACGAAAGGAAAAACCGCATGAAAAGTTGTTGTTTTTTTCTTTGTAAACGTAACGAATTCCCTTCAAATCTCTGGAAATGTAGTCACTAACGAACAAGCATTTTAACTTAAATTAAAAAATGAAAATAAATTTAAAAAATTAAAAAAAAAAATCACAGAAAACGAAACTTAAAGCAAAGGCAAACAATTTTGAATAAAAAAACCCCATAGAGAAAAGTAAAATAGAAACGTTACTAACCATTCTGGCAGCAAGGCTGTCATAATAAGGTGTAGTGCCTTTTTAAGCCATCCAATCAACCATCCATCCATACATCAAGCCAACAAACAGAAAAATTTCTCACTGTGCCATCATTTCGTAAAAAATTAAAAAAAAAAAATAAATTTTCTTCAAGTAACACAAAAACAAATTTCCCTAAATGATACTCGAAACAAGGCGATTGTAAATTTCTTATAATTAAAAAATATTTAAAAATTAAAAAAAAACAACAATAAAAATTATATAAACTAAGCCGAACATTTCAAACAAAATAAGAACACCCTATAAAAAAAAGAAAACTGTATTGTTTTAAAAATTAAGTTGTATTTTTCTCTCTTAGCGAATCATATCCTTATATTTAAGGATTATATTATTATTATTATTACTATTACTCTAAATTACGATGATATGATAATTATTTTTATTATTAAAAATAACTAAAATATGTATAATGTATTTTATTTTTTCTATATGAAAACATATATAGGCTAATACAAAACGTATGTGTATCTCTTAAATTAAAAACAAAAACAAAAAACAAAAGATGAGAAAAACAAAAGAAAACAAAAACTTAAAGATAAACATGAATCGATTTAAGCTACTTATTATTAGAATAATAACACAATTATAATAAAATATTATAATTAACGAAAATGTAATGATTTATAGCCATATTCTATACTATTTTTTGTTCGTTTCTATTCTCCAAAAACGTTGCTTCTTTCTTCTTTTCAAATTTCTAACCAATTGTATATTACCCACCTATTTGCCTATCTCCTTTCCTACTTTCTACTTCCGAAAAAAAGTATATTTTTTTTACTTCTAAATCATTTTAAAATTGTGTGTGTTTTTTGTGTATAATTTTCTATACATTTATTAATGTTTTTTTTTTTTTGTGAAATTCTCTCGAAACTACAATGAAAATATACTTCAATTTTCCTATCATTTCCATTATAAAAAGGACGGATATTTTATTATTACTAAAATTTGATGTATAATTTTTTTTTATTATTATTTATTTATAAAAAATATTTTTTATAATTTTAATTGTAAACGATGTGTCGAGAAATGAAGAGAATAATAAAAAAAAGCAAAAAAAAATTAAATGAGAAAAATTTAAATTTTGAAGAAAAAAATAAAAAAGAAAAAATATTTTATAAAAAAATAAATTACCCTTGTATTGTTCTTATTGATTGTGGCATCGGCTTGGAAAAAGGAAAAGTAAGTAAGTATCACCCAGGTTAGGGGCGGCGAGCGTCGGATATTGGAGCAAGCGGCCACAACGAGGGATTCGTGTGCAATCCCACAAAACCCATGCGGTTGGGGCGCTGGGCCAGTAACCCGCCCCCGGAAAACAGAACTACTATGAGATACAAAGGAATAGTAAAAAGTAAAAAGGCTCTAAGTTCGGCCGGGCCGAACTTTGGATACCCACCACCTCGGGTATATATATGTAAACCACCTTTCATCATAATCCTTATGTCCCATAGCAGTTTTATCGAATATGTTCCGAATGGAGGAAGGACGTCGAAGAGCCTAACACAACGAACTGTTCCAAATCTCGGCGAAATCGGACAATAAATGCGCCTGTTATGGCCCCAAAACCCTAAATCGGAGGATCGGTCTATATGGCTGCTATATCTAAATCTGGACCGATCTGGTCCACACTAACGAAGAATATCGAAGGGCTTAACACAACTCACTGTCCCAAATTTTAGCAAAATCGGATAAAAAATGTGGCTTTTATGGGCCTAAGACCCTAAATCGGAGGATCGGTCTATATAACAGCTATATTCAAATCTGGACCGATCTGGGCCAAATTGACGAAGGACGTCGAAGAGCCCAACGCAACTCACTGCCTCAAATTTCCGCAAAATCGGACAATAAATGCGCCTATTACGGCCCAAAAACCCTAAATCGGAGGATCGGTCTATATGGCAGCTATATCCAAATCTGAACCGATCTGGGCCAAATTGACGGAGAATATCGACCGGCCAAACACAACTCACTGTCCCAAAATTAAGCAAAAGCGGAAAATAAATGTGGCTTTTATGGGCCTAAGACCCTACATCGGAGGATCGGTCTATATGGCAGCTATATCCAAATCTGGACCGATCTGAGCCAAATTGACGAAGGATGTTGAAGGGCCTAACACAACTCACTGTCCCAAAATTCAGCAAAATCGGATAAAAAATGTGGCTTTTATGGCCCTAAGACCCTAAATCGGAGGATCGGTCTATATGGCAGCTATATCCAAATCAGAACCGATCTGAGCTAAATTGACGAAGAATGTCGAAGGGCCTAACACAACTCACTGTCCCAAATTTTAGCAAAATCAGATAATTAATGTTGCTTTTATGGGCCTAAGACCCTAAATCAGAGGATCGGTCTATATGACAGCTATATCCAAATCTGAACCGATCTGGGCCAAACTAACGAAGGATGTCGAAGGGCCTAACAAAACTAACTGTCACAAAATTCAACAAAATCGGATAATAAATGTGGCTTTTATGGTCCCAAGACCCTGAATCGGAGGATCGGTCTATATGGTAGCAATATCCAAATCTGGACCGATCAGAGCCAAATTGACGAGGAATGTCGAAGGGCCTAACACAACTCACTGTCCCAAAGTTCAGCAAAATCGGATAATAAATGTGGCTTTTATGGGCCTAAGGCCCTGAATCGGAGGATCGGTCTATATGGCAGCTATATCCAAATCTGAACCGATCTGAGGCAAATTGACGAAGAATGTCGAAGGGCGTAACACAACTCACTGTATTAAATTTTAGCAATATCGGATAATAAATGTGGCTTTTATGGGCCTAAGACCCTAAATCGGAGGATCGGTCTATATGGCAGCTATGTCCAAATTTGATCCGATCTGGGCCAAACTAACGAAGGATGTCGAAGAGCCTAACCCACTCACTATCTCACTATCCCATATTTCAGCAAAATCAGATAAAAATGTGGCTTTTTTGGGCCTAAGATCCTAAATCGGAGGATCGGTCTATATGGCAGCTATATCCAAATCTGAACCAATCTGACCCAAACTAACGAAGGATGTCGAAGGGCCTAACACAACTCACTGTCCCAAAATTCAACTAAATCGGATAATAAATGTGGTTTTTATAGGCCTAAGACCCTAAATCGGCTGATCGGTCTATATGACAGCTATATCCAAATCTGAACCGATCTGAGCCAAATTGACGAAGGATGTTGAAGGGCCGAAGACAACTCACAGTCCCAAATTTCAGCAAAATCGGATAATAAATGTGGCTTTATTGGCCTAAGACCCTAAATCGGCGGATCGGTCCATATGGGGGCTATATCAAGATATAGTACGATGTAGCCCATCTTCGAACTTAACCTGGTTATGGACAAAAAAAGAAAACATGGACCGATTTGGCCCATTTGCAATACCAACCGACCTATACTAATAAAAAGTATTTGTGCAAATTTTCAAGCGGCTAGCTTTACTACTTCCAAAGTTAGTGTGCTTTCGACAGACAGACGGACGGACGGATGGACAGAGGGACGGACACGGCTAGATCGACTTAAAATGACATGACGATCAAGAATATATATACTTTAAGGGGTCTTAAACCCATATTTCGAGGTGTTATAAACAGAATGACGAAATTAGTATACCCCCATCCTATGATGGAGGGTATAAAAATTAATTTGTGTTTGTTTGTTTCTTTTTGTGTTCCTTATAAACTCCGAAACGGGTAAACCGATTTTCTAGAAATGTTCACTGATGGTCCATAATGATCCCGTGGTGAAAATAGAGTACTACATTTTTGGATATCTGAAGCTCCAGATCCTCCCCTTACCCTAATTTTCCGAAACGCCAGATCACGTAGATGGGTGGTGCGATTTAAGCGAAATTTTGTGTGCTCTCTTATAGTAACCTACAAACAAAAAATTGGTATTCAAATTTTGGATGGGGTACCAAGGGGGGCGCCCCACCCCAAAACCTACCAAATATATATATGCACCAATCACGATAATATGGGACTAAAATGTATTTAGGATAAGAAAATATATTTGATATCCAATTGTCGTACTAAGTGTTTGGGGGACCACCCCAACCCCCAAAACACCCCTAAATCGGACATATTTACCGACCATGGCTATTGCCATGGTCGGGACTCAAATAAAAGGTATTTGCGAGTAAAATACGAATCTGATATTCAAATTTAGGACAAAGTTTCTGGGGGTCCACCCCTTCCCCAAAACACACCCCAAACAGGACTTATTTAGTGACCAATGCAATATGGGGTTTAAATAAAAGGTATTTGATTGTAGAATACGTATCTGATATCCAGATGTGGGACCAAGTGTTTGAGGGGCCGCTTATGCCCGAGAACATCCCCCGCAGAAGACAAATTTACCACCATAGCAATATGGGGCTCAAATGAAAGGTCTTTGGAAGCTAAGCAAAAATCTGATATCAATGTTCGGGAAAAGTATCTATGGGGCCACCCCACACCCATAACACCACCCAAATAGGAAGAACTCGCTGACCATTGCAATATGAGGCTCAAATGAAAGGGTTTTTAAAGTGGAACACGAATCCGATATATATTTTCAAGCCCAACTCACTGAGTGGCCGCCCGTCCCCCAGAACACCCCCAAGCCGGTCATGTTTGCCGACTATGGAAATATGGGGCTCAAATTAAAGGTATGTGGGAGTAGACCACGTATCTGATATCAACATAAGGGGCCAACTTTCTTGGGGACGTCCCACCACCATAACAACCCCCAAATAGGACGTAATTAGTCACCAAGAAAATTTGGGTCATAAAGAGAGTGGAACTAAATATTCATAGTTTTTAGGGCACATACCTCAAACCGGACATATATTTAAAAGTAGAATACAAATCTGACACAAAAATTTATTTTTTGGTGTCTGAGTGCACACCCCGCAGGACCCCCCAGCAGGACAAATTTACCGTATCGGACAATATGGATATCAAATGAAAGCAATTTAAAAGTAGAGTGCAATCCTAATATAAAAATGTATTCCTAGGTGTCTGAGGCGCCTCCCCACCCCCCAAAACCCCTCAACAAGACATATTTACCGATTGAGACAATATGGGTATCAAACGAAAGATATTTTGAATTTGTTATAAGTATTTAGTCCAAGGTGGTATACAAATGGACCCAAAAATGGTATACTGTCTTGTAGGATGAACGAGAATATATTGTACTCAAAAGAAAGGACGTGTCAGAGGGCAATCCCCCTCCCCCTATCCTACTAAAAAAAGTAATTAAAAATTATATATGAGTAACATGAAATAATCTATGAAGGCCGATCAGGATAGAATAGAACAGAAATAAAAGGTCTTTGGCCTTGCATATCTTGATAGCCTCCTTCAAAATGCTTGACATTATGGGGGCTCAAACAAAATCGTGCTCTATTACGATGCTGATATTACTTCAGGATCCGCCTCTAAACTCCCTTCAAACCGGTCATGATTGCCATGATAGGTATTTGATAGTAGAAAACTAATTTGATATCCAATTTTGAGGCCAAATGTTTGGGGGTCGTGTCACCCATAAACACCCATAAACTCCCCCTAAACCAATCGCAATTGGGGTTCAATTTAAAGAAATGTTAGAGTAAAGTACAATGCTGATATTTTCCCAGGGCTAAGTACGTGGTTAGCCGCCCCACTCTGCATACCCCCCAAAATGGACATATTTGTGGATTTTGGCAAAAAGGGGGCTCAAATCTGTATTTGTTTCATAGCCAAGTGTTTCAGGGACGCCTCACCTCATAAACTCCCCCTAAACCACACATATATACCGAATATAGCCCAAAAACCACATTGGAGCTACATATCTCCAATGTGGTTTTTGGGAGTGGAGTATGAATCTGTATAGGGCTCAGATAAAATAAGAGAGTGAAAGAAGGCGCGGCGGAGCGGGCCCTGTCACCCCACCTCCACAAAAACGCCCAAAATGGGTACATTAGCCAATCACGGATATATGGAATTCGGTTTGTTTGTTTCGTATAGACTGAAAAACGGCAGAACCGATTTTCTCGAAATTTTCGCATATTGTGTAGGTTGGTCTGGAAGGAAACATAGGCTATATAAATTATGTCAAAAACACAACCCAAAATCAAAAGTGGACGTTCGGGACAATATGGGTATCTGATATATATATAGGTATATGAAAGGTATTGGAGTGTAGAATACGGTATTAAAATTTGAATCTAAATACCCATCGGGCCGCCTCAACCCCAAAATTCCCCCAAATAGACATGTTGGACGTTTATTTCAATATGGAGTTCAAATAAAAGGTATTCGGGAGTATATTTCGAATCTGGCATACAAAATCAGATCACGCCACCTCTCAAAAACGCTCTTGGACTATATAATTTTTAGATATCGGGTGGAGGCGGGGACTCCCCCTTACCCCAAAAATGCCACCCATATCCGAAAGGGGTCCGATGGGCACAATAAGGGTCTAAATAAAAGGTATTGGAGACCAGAAAACGAATATGGTATTGAAATTTGGGTACAAGTACCCAGCGGGCCCAGATCCCTGTGGACGCACCCCACCTTAGTCGCCGTGTTCCCGGCTATTTAACAGAACCAAGCAGACGATGGAAATAACACAACACACTGCTACTGTTGATTCCTACTCTACCTAATCTAAGATCAACTGCTACCGCTATTCTGAGAAATTCTAAAATTATCACAAAAAAAAAAAACTATCACAAGGTGCAGAGATATTAAATTAAAACACCCCATGCCAAGGTTCAGGAATGGCTTAACCCATGGCAATGGCCACCCTAGATAGAGCCCAACTGAAGTTGGCCCATTTTTAATTATTCAAATAACTACCCACATTAACCGATCTAGCAGTCTGGCTTCTTGGCCTCTTGAGATCAAATTCCTACTAGACTTTAAACAATATTTGTAACAATGATTTTGGTCAGCAAGAATATGAAGATTCAGCAATTTGGAGAGAACACCAGAAATAGCTGCCAAAGACATTGATTCATTCATAAAGTAGTAAGACCATCAATAAAACAGAGAAAGGAAATCAAAGCAGCAGCCTTCAATTGAGCATGACTGGCAAAAATCTCAAAAAGCATGATGAGTACATTCAACCAACCTCAGCCATTCAGCCATTCATCGATTGATCGATCGATCGATCGATCGATGAACAAGCAATCCATCGCCCAACCAAAACAATACTTCAAACAAACTATTCATGGCATTGATCACATGATATACATATCGGCTTTTTATTTTATTGCGGCCTCCTTTCTACAAAACACATTTCCCAATTTCAACAAAATGCACCTTTGACAGCCTAATTGGAGCTGTAAATCAGAATCCAATGATGATGCAGCAAACCCAAGGCAGCAGAATGTTTGAATCCACAAAAGAGATTTCACCACCGCAACACCACGCCATGGCTTTTGTTAAAAAACGCACAATTAAACATCCTTTAAACAAACATCAGCACTTGGCCACCACAAAATCAAAGGGGATAAGGAAAACAAAGTAAACAAAAACAAAAAAAAAAAACAAGAAATCACACAAAAAGATCACTTCAGCCCAAACAATAACTGAAATGAAATCTATAACAATGACTTTACAAAGCAGCCATAATTGCTGCTTAAGTAGCATTTTAGTACCAAAATACCAAAGAATTGGTCTCGTTTTTCTTCCCCAAGTATGGTGGCTAGGGCCATGCAACAGGTGAAGGCAAATCAAAAATCAATGTGAATGAGTCGGGGGATTGCAGGTGATGTGCATGAGCCTAAGCCTGAGCCCAACAGAACCACCAACTGGTTGCATTTGCAGCACGGAGTGGCGTTTGAAATGTGAACCGCACCGCACTGCAACGAAGCGAACAAAGCAAAGAGTTATGAATCAAACGAAAAGATCGATTGTATCCATCAATCGATCATTGTGAAGGTAATAATGAATAAATGGAAATAGTTTGATTGTTTGTTCATTTTGTCAATACTTTATTGTTCAGAGGATTTGATGGCTTGTATTAAAAAAATTAAATTTTTTATTATTGAGGAAGTTTAATGGGTAACTAAGCTGTTATTGTGGATGATCTCATCGGTGACACTGTCGACAAGGATAAGATAGTGTGGGTGTTATGAACTTTCCTGTTATTCAAATTAAATGAACCGGACAGATTTGTAACGGCACTATTGCAAGAATACTTTGGACTTGTCCTACCTTGGCTGTGATTGATTTTCGGTTTAAACTTGACATGGTCCTACATACCGAGAGCATGTGGGGAGGTCAGTCAGGGTGATCTTTATTCACAAAAAAGATTAAAACAAGTAAAAGCGTGCTAAGTTCGGCCAGGCCGAATCTTATATACCCTCCACCATGGATCGCATTTGTCGAGATCTTTTCCCGGCATCTCTTCTCAGACGAAAAAGGATATAAGAAAAGATTTTCTCTGCTATTAGAGCGATATCAAGATATGGTCCGGTATGGACCACAATTAAATTATATGTTGGAGACCTGTGTAAAATGTCAGCCAATTCGAATAAGAATTGCGCCCTTTGGGGGCTCAAGAAGTAAAATAGAGGGATCGATTTATATGGAAGCTGTATTGGGCTATAGACCTATTCAGACCATAAAAAAACACGTATGTTGATGGTCATGAGATGATCCATCGTACAAAATTTCAGGCAAATCGGATAATAATTGCGACCTCTAGAGGCTCAAGAAGTCAAAGTCCCAGATCGGTTTAAATGACAGCTATATCAGGTTATGAACCGATTTAAAACTTATTTGGCACAGTTGTTGAAAGTAAAAAAAAATACGTCATGCAAAAGTTCAGCCAAATCGAATAGGAATTGCGCCCCCTAGAAGCTCAAGAAATCAAGATCCCAGATCGGTTTATATGGCAGCTATATCAGGTTATGTACCGATTTGCGCCATACTTAGCACAGTTATTGGTAGTCATAACAAAACACCTCGTGCAAAATTTCAGTCAAATCGGATGAGCGCTCTTGAGGCTCAAAAAGTCAAGATCGAAGATCGGTTTACATGACAGCTATACCAGATTATGAACCGATTTAAATCATACTTTACACAGTTATTGGAAGTGATACCAAAATACTACGTGCAAAATTGCATTCCAATCGGATAAGAATTGCGCACTCTAGAGGCTCAAGAAGTCAAGACCCAAGATCGGTTTATATGGCAGCTATATGAGGTTATGAACCGATTCGAACCATACTTGGCACAGTTGTTGGATATTATAACAAAACACGTCGTGCAAAATTTCATTCCAATCGGATTAGAATTGTGCACTCTAGAGGCTCAAGCAGTCAAGACCCAAGATCGGTTTATATGACACTATATCAGGTCATGGACCGATTTGAACCATACTTGACACAGTTGTTGGAAGTAATACCGAAACACCACGTGCAAAATTTCATTCCAATCGGATAAGAATTGCGCACTCTAGAGGCTCAAGAAGTCAAGACCCAAGATCGGTTAATATGGTTAGCACAGTTGTTGGAAGTAGTACCGAAACACCACGTGCAAAATACCAGTCAAATCGGATAAGAATTAAGCCCTCAATAGGCTCAAGAAGTCAAGACCCAAGATGGGTTTATATGGCAGCTATATCAAAGCATGAACCGATATGACCCATTTGCAATCCCAACCGACCTACACTTATAAGAAGTATTTGTGCACAATTTTAAGTGGCTAGCTTTACTCCTTCGAAAGTTAGCGTGCTTTCGACAGACAGACGGATGGGCGGACAGACGGACGGACAGACAGAGGGATAGACGGACGGACAGACGGACGGGCAGACAGACGGACATGGCTAGATCAACTTGAAATGATGATCAATAATATATATACTCTATGGGATCTCAGACGCATATTTCGGTCTTACAAACAGAATGACGAAATTAGTATACCCCATTCTATGGTGGAGGCTATAAAAATTTTAGCGGTGGTTATCCCCGATATTTGTGAGGTACTATGCCATGTAAAAACTTCTCCCCAAACAGGTGTCGCACTGCGGCACGCCTTTCGGACTCGGCTGTGAAAAAGGAGGCCCCTTATCACTGAACATAAACTTGAATGGAACACCACTCATTGATATGTGAGTAGTTTGCCCCTGTTCATTAATGGAAAGTTCATCATACAATTTGCAAAAGTCATAACAGAACACTACATGTAAAATTTCGACCATATCGGACAAAAATGGCGGCTGCAAGGGGATCAAGAACTCAAACCGGGAGATCGGTTTATATAGGAACTGTATAAGGTTATTGATGTGGACCCTACTTAGCAGAGTTGTTGGAAGTCATAACAGAGTCATAAGACAACGTGAAAAATTCCAGCCAAAGTGGACAAAAATTGCGATGTCCGGGGGCTCAAGAAGTCAAATCGGTAGATCGGTTTATATGGGAGTTATATCCAAATCTAAACCTATATGGCCCATTTGCAATCCCCAACGACCTACATCCTACCATGTATCTGTGCAATATTTCTAGCAGCTAGCTTTACGCGTTCGACCGCTTAAGTGATTTCGACTGACGGACGGGCGGACAGGGCTCAATCGAATCAGAATATCGAGACGATCCAGAATATATATATTCTATGGGGTCCCAGATCAATATTTCAAGGTGTTGCAAACGGAATGACTAGATTAGCACACCCCCATCCTATGGTGGTGGGTACAAAGGCTACCTGTACCGGGCCCGCTCTGCTGTGCCTTCATGAGCACCACGCGAAATAAAAGTTTCCAACTAACTATCATATGTATCTCCACAGTACAATTGGTTTATCTACTACCAAATACCTTCCATTGAACTCCATATTGACAAATTTTCACATTTTGGGAAGTGTTTGGAGGGGTAGACAACCTCCCTTCTGACCATATTCGTAATCTACTCCCGAAAACATTTCCCTCCATATTGACAAATATTCACATTTTGGGAAGTGTTTTGAGGGGTAGACAACCTCCCTTCTGACCACGTTCGTAATCTACTCCCGAAAACTTTTTCTTTGAGTCCCATATTATCATGCTCGTCTAATATGCCCACTTGAAACGGTTTTGGGGCGGTCACCTTGGTTATTACACCCAATTTTTATACCCACCACCGAAGGATGGGGGTATATTCATTTTGTCATTCCGTTTGCAACACATCGAAATATCCTTTTCGGACCCTATAAAGAGTATATATTCTTGATCAGCGTAAAAATCTAAAACGATCTAGACATGTCCGTCCGCCTGTCCGTCTGTCTGTTGAAATCAAGCTACAGTCTTTAAAAATAGAGATATTGAGCTGAAATTTTGCACAGATTATTTTTTTTTTTCATAAGCAGGTAAAGTTCGAAGATGGGCTATATCAGACTATATCTTGATATAGCCCCCATATAGACCGATCCGCCGATTAAGGGTCTTAGGCCAATAAAAGCCACATTTATTATCCGATTGTGCTGAAATTTGAGACAGTGAGTTGTGTTAGGCCCCCCAACATCCTCCGTCAATTTGGCTCAGATCGATTCAGATTTGGATATAGCTGCCATATAGACCGATCCTCCGATTTAGGGTCTTGGGTCCATAAAAGCCACATTTATTATCCGATTTTGCTAAAATTTGGGACAGTTAGTTGCGGTGAGCCCTTCGACATCCTTCGTCAATTTGGCCCAGATCGGTCCATATTTGTATATAGCTGCCATGTAGACCGATACTCCGATTTATGGTCTTCGGCCCATATAAGCCACATTTATCATCCGACTTTGCTGAAATTTTAGACACTGAGTTGCGTTGAGCCCTTCGACATTCTTCGTCAATTTGGTTTAGATCGGTCCAGATTTGGATATAGCTGCCATATATACCGATCCTCCGATTTAGAGTCTTGGACCCATAAAAGCCACATTTATTATCCGATTTTGCTGAAATTTGGGACAGTGAGTTGCCTTAGGCCCTTTGACACCTTTCATCTATTTGGCCCTGATCGGTTCAGATTTGGATATAGCTGCCATATATACCGAACTCTCGATTTAAGGTTTTGGGCCCATAAAAAGCGCATTTATTGTCCGATTTCGCCGAAATTTGGGACAGTGAGTTGTGTTAGGCCCTTCGATATTTGTATTCAGTTTGCCTTTAGATCGGTCCAGATTTGGATATAACTGCCATATAGACCGATCTCTCGGTAAATCGGATGATATGTCTATATAGCTGTTATGTGGCATAAGGTATGCATTTTTCAATGGATTTTGACGAAAGGTGGTTCGCATATATACCCGAGGTGGTGGGTATCCAAAGTTCGGCCCGGCCTAACTTAACGCCTTTTTACTTGTTAATATTCGATAACCGTATTCTAACTCTACTCAGCCTCACATGGTCCCGATCGGTCCACTTTTGAATTTGGGCTGTACTTTTGATACAGATTTTGCCTTGGGGTGGCGCCCTAACTACTTGGTTTGAATTTTTTACATCATATTCGTATTCCACTTCCGAATACTTTTCATTTAAGTACCATATTATACCGATCGGTCCACTTTGATTTTGGGAGGTATTGGGCTTGGGACGGCTCCCTAGATACATGGATTAAACTTTTAGTATCATATTCATACTCTACTCCCAAATACCTTTCATTTGAGTCCTATATTGTCCCGATTGGCCCACTTTTTATTTTAGACGGTACACTTGGGGCGACGCCCTCGGTACTTGGCTCCTATTTTTAACACCATATTTGGGCTTGGGACGGCCGCCTAGGTACGTGGACCCCATTTTTAATATCATATTCATACTCTACTCTAAAATTCCTTTCACTAGAGTCCCATATGGTCCCGGTCGGTCCACTTTTGATTTTGGGCATTACATTTGGGCGGTTTTGGGCCTGGGGCGGCCTCCCAGGAACTTGCACCCAATGTTTAATACCATTATAGTATTTAACTCCCAAATGCCTTTCATTTGAGTCCCATATTGTTCCAATTGGTAAATATATCCTCCTGGTGGTTTTGGGGGGTGAGGAGGCCCCTCAGACACCAAGGAATTCATTTTTGTGTCAGATGTGTATTCTACTTTTAAATACCTTCATTTGATACCCATATTGCACAAAGCGGTAAAAGTGTTCGGTTGGCCGCCAGTTTTATGCCAAGTTAGCACTCTACTCTTAAATACCTTTCATTTGATACCCATATTGTCCCAATCTATCAACATGTCCGTTCGGGTGGGTTTTGGGATGGGGCGTCCCCCCAAGTTATTTGACCCCAAAGTTTTATACCAATTTCGTGCTTTTGGGGTACCATAAGGAGGCATACAAAATTTTGCTTAAATGGGTGCACTCATCTTAAAGCTCTGGCGTTATACAAAATAAGGGTAAGGGGGAGGGTCCGCCCCCCTTCGGATATATTAAAAAAAATTCCTCTCCCGTACCCTAACTTTCAGAAACGCAAGATATCGGAAATGGCTGGTGCGATTTAAGCGAAATTGTGTGCTTTCTTATAGCAAAATAGAAACAAAAAATTAGTATCCAAATTTCGGATGGGGTACCTAGGGGGGCCGCCCCACCCCCAAAAACCTACTAGTTATATATATAGACCAATATGGGACTCAAATAAAAGGTATTTAAGAGCAGAAAACGTTTTTAATATCCAATTGTCGGACCAAGTGTTTGGTGGACCACCTCAACTCCCAAAACACCTCTAAATCGGACATATTTACCGACCATGTCAATATGGGAGTCAAATGAGAGGTATTTGCGAGTGGAATACGAATTTGATATCCAAATGTGGGACCAAGTGTTTGGGGGGCTGCCCCTTCCCGAAAACACCCCCCAAAGAGGACAAACTTACGACCATGGCAATATGGGGCTCAAATGAAAGGTCTTTGGGGGTGAAGTACGAATCTGATAACAATGTTAGAGAAAAAGTGTCTACGGGGACACACCAATCGATCTCTAGATATTTTTCAAAATTGCATTCATTTGAAAGTTAGAGAGCTTTAGACAGACGAAAGTACTAAGATTTCAATCAATAATTTTCCAAAATAGTAGACATTATTCTTAGTAAGAAATCTCCGCCCTTTCCACAATACTCTCTTTTTTAGTTTTTAATTAATGGCACTTAGTTTAGCTTTGACTTTTGCCCTTATCAATTGAAATTCTTTTGGTAGTGAGTCATCATCAGGTTTGTTTTATACTCCGTTTTTTTTTCTGCTTTAAACCTTAATTATCTTGTCGTAGATTTTTCATTTTATTTCCTTTTGTCGAAAATTAATTTCAATTTTAAAATTGATGCGCTTCTTATGTGGTGAGTGGGTTTTATTGAAAGTGTACGAGGTGTGTGATTATCTTTTTCAGTTCCTCCCGCCATTACACTGAGCCCAGGCGGGTAAGAGAGGGGGTATCTTAAAATGTAGCATTACCAACATCCTGTTTTGACGACGTTGGCTTTGCTTTAATGTTAAGTGCTGCTATCGAAATATTTTTTTTTGTTTTTCGTTTTTATTTTTATCAATGAAAACGAAAAAAGGAGAGAGAAGTGATGATGCTCGATATTTTGAAGGAATTTTAATTTGTTCGGCCTTTAAGAAAATGCGTCATCGTGTGGTATTGCATTAGACTAAAAGCATTTTTTTTTTGGGTGAATGGATCATCATCATTGAATGAGTCATCGCGGAAGTTGGACCACCTGACACTGACATTTTGGGACATGTTGCCTGCCTAAATGGCAGGTGCTCAAAAACAAGGCAACGCATTTTTATTAGATTTCGAAATCTCTTTTAGGTATGATGGAGGAAAAGGAGGATGCGGAAGGTAATGCAGTTTTACGAGAGATATAACTCATAGACGGCAGAACAGATTTTCATGAAATTTTCACAGAAGGTGGAATTGAAGCCCCCTTATCCCGATTTTCACAAAACGCCAGATCTCGATTTAAGTGATTTTGTATGACAACCATATGGTTGGCATACAAAATCCGAAAACACGAAATTGGTATAAAATGTTGGGACCGACGCCCCATCCCGAAACCCACCCAAACGAACATATTTACCGATTGGGACAATATTGACCCTCCCCCTTACCACCATTTTCAAAAACGCCAGATCTCGGAGATGGGTGCAGCGATTTAAGAAAAATGTTGTATGCCACCTTATGGTACCCCAAAAACACGAAATTGGTATAAAACCCAACCGAACGGACATGTTTACCGATTGAGACAATATGAGGATCAAATGAAAGTGATTTCTGAGTAGAGAACGGACTTGGCATAAAAATGTCATACTAAGTGTCGGGGGGTCCCCACCCCACCCAAAAACACCATCCCAAAAGGACACTTCTTTTACCGCTTTGGACAATATGAGTATCAAATGAAAAGTATTTAAAAGTAGAGTACAAATCTGAGAAAAATTTTGTCCTTGGTGTCTGAGGGGCCTCCACACCCCCCAAAACGCCTCAGCAGGACATATTTACCAATAGGGACAGTTAGGGACTCAAATGAAAGGTATTTGGGAGTTAAATAAGAATATGGAAAAATTGATCCAAGTACCTAGGAAGCAGTCCCAGGCCCAAAACTAGCCCAAAACCGCCCCAAAAGTATAGCCCAAATCAAGAGGGAACCGATCGGAACAATATAGGACTCCAATGAAAGGTATTCGAGGAGAGACGGAGATGCACCGGGTGCACCGATTTAAGCGAAATTTTGTATGCCACCTTATGGTTCCCCGAAAACACGAAATTGGTGTAAAGCCCAAAACACACCCGAACGGACATGATTACCGATTGAGACAATATGAGTATCAAATGAAAGAGATTTCTGAGTAGAGAACGGACTTGACATAAAAGTGTCATACCAAGTGCAGGGGGGACCCCACCCCCAAAAATACCACCCCAAAAGGACATTTTTACCGCTTTGGGCAATATGGGTATTAAATGAAAAGTATTTAAAAGTAGAGACCAAATCTGAAAAAAAATTTAATGCTTGGTGTCTGAGGGGTCTCCCCACCCCCCAAAACCCCTCAAGAGGACATATTTACTGATTGGGACTATTGGGGACTCAAATGAAATGTATTTGAGAGTAAATACGAATATGCTATTAAAAATTGACCTAGGAAGCAGCCCCAGACACAAAACTCAACTATGTCTTTTAGGGCCCCTATTGTGGACTTCCCTGTGCAGAAGCCTTGTTGCTGGCTCGAGAGTCCTCCTCCTGGGGCCATTGCCTCCGCAAGTCTAGGTTTTATCAAACGCTCCAACAGCTTGCACGCTATGTCCAGCATACACAGTGGCCTGTAAGACGACGATCACTTTTTCCC
This sequence comes from Stomoxys calcitrans, assembly GCF_963082655.1. Lineage (NCBI taxonomy): Eukaryota > Metazoa > Arthropoda > Insecta > Diptera > Muscidae > Stomoxys > Stomoxys calcitrans. The sequence goes on from NC_081554.1 coordinate 26,379,376, forward strand.
TTGCTGCTCAAAACCAATCTTTGTTGTTTCCATACATCTTAGAATATTCCTTCTGATAGACATCTGTTTTAGGTGATCCCAATCATTTCTGGTCTTTTATCCGCGATTATCTTCATAACTCTTACTGGGACTCCGTTGGGGCCGGGCGCTTTTCCGCTTTGAGGGCTATGTGCTGTGAATTTGTCTAGTTCTAATGTGAGTGGAGGCGTGTGTGTCAACTCCAATGTTTTCGTGGTTGGGCCTTTGGAACGTGTTCAGATAATAGGGTGGTAACAATATTCCGCATTGTTCTATTATTCATCTCCTAATATGGACATTTCATTCCAATCTTTTTATACCCTACAACATCACAGTGGTGCAAGGTATTATAACTTTGGCCATTTGTTTGCAACAGTAAGAAGGAGAAGAGCTAGACCCACCGATAAGTATACCGATCGGACAAGAATTACTTCCTGATTCGATTAAGCTATGTCAGTTTGTCCGTCTGTCTGTCTGCCCATGTATTCTTGTGATCAAGGTACAGGTCGCATTTATTATCCGATTGTCACAAAATGCGCATGCCATTTTTTGGCCCAAGGACAAAAGCATTTGATTTTGAAAAAAATCGATTCAGATTTAGATATATATCTTGCATCCAACTAGGTCATTTAAAGCTGTAGAAGCGACAGTTTTTGTCAGATCTTTACAAAACTTAGCATGAGATATGCAAAATTTCATTAAAATCGGTTCCAACTTAGATATATTGGGTTGCCCAAAAAGTAATTGCGGATTTTTCATATAGTCGGCGTTGACAAATATATTGTATATCATTCATCCGATATGACCCTTTAAGGCTGTGGTTCTATTCAATATTTCAATAGGTGTGTAAAATAATGTCTAACTAGATTTCAACATAGGTTCCATGAATTGAGAGTAGTACGTATTCTCGGTGGAGTAGTGCATAATATAGTCGGCCCACCCGACTTTTACCTTTCCTAACTGGTTTCATAACGATTTTGTTTCCAAGTATATAGGGTTCTCGGTTGAAATCTTCTCTTAGTTCTTCACATTTCTCTCTTTGGCTTTTGGTAATGGCATTCACGAGCCCTCGAGCCCTTTTTGCCCTCCTTATATTGGGCATGTTCTGCTTCTGCTGCCACCCTGCGTTTAGCTCTGGTGTACTTCCTCCTTTTTCCGATGCAATCACGTCTGTGTTCAGCAATTGAGCCATTCCACCAGTCCACTGCGGCTCTGGTTGTTCTCGGTCCCTTAACCCTAGGCATTGCCTTATCACATCCCTGAGCAATTATGGACATAATGCGATTTGCTGCTATTAAGGCTTTTCCACTGGATTCGAATTTCTGCGCATGTCCGTCGATCTTTTTTCGGATGCAATCACGCCAGTGTTCATCAATTGAGCCATTCCACCAGTCCCCTGCGGCTTTGGTTGTTCTTGGTCCCTTAACCCTAGGCATTGCCTTATCACATCCCTGTGCAATTATGGACATAATGCGATTTGCTGCTATTAAGGCTTTTCCACTGGATTCGAATTTCTGCGCATGTCCGTCGATCTCAGCAAGGAGCAAGGATGGTTCTAGCTTGTTCCCATTTCATTTGCTTGCCTTCGTCCTTTTTACTGGCATGGCCTCTATGGGATGGGCCCAAAAAAGTCGATGTACTGGTTGTTATTGTTGTAGCCACATTGGCATTGGGAGGTGGCGATCCAAGTCATGCTCTTATATGCGATCAAGCTCATTCCGATCATTCCGCCGATGCTCCTATCGATCATCATAGGCACTCAGTATTTAAGCAAGAGCCGGTGCCACTCGGCCTCTCACTGAGGGGTAGCGATCGTCGTCATGCTTTCATAGGCGAGCAAGCTCGTTCCGGTCTATACTACCGATCGCCGATGGAACATGATGGCTATTGGTTATATAAAGACGCCAAAAACTCGCCGTGTCATTTCGAGCATCATAGGCACTCATTATTTGTGCAAGAGCCGGTGCCACCCGGCCTCTCAATGAGACTCTTCGCTCGATAGCGCTAATAGTCCGCGATTGCAGTTGCAGCTACTCCGTATGGAGAATTCCACTCTCCTCAAGATGTGGACGCGCCCGATAGCTCCCAGCTAAGCTTCTCGTGATAACGAAGAACACCACACAGATTGGAGCTCATAACTCCAGTCAGTGTGATACTCTAAGTTATCCCGTGCCAGCCGATGTACTGGTGATCACTTGCAGTGTATGTCACCAGTACCCGCCAGATGTCGCTCCTATCGGCGTTTCTCCAAGACACTAGAGTTATATTGGGAATTGTGGCTTCACATCCGGGTCGTCTGAATGTAGGAACGTCCCCATTAACTTTGATATGTGTATTGAGGATTTCAAAGTATATGTTCATGGATTTGAAAACATAAAAACAAAAGACTTAAGACACAAACTTTAAAAGAAGTATTGGGTTGCCCAAAAAGTAATTGCGGATTTTTTAAAAGAAAGTAAATGCATTTTTAATAAAACTTAGAATGAATTTTAATCAAATATACTTTTTTTACACTTTTTTTCCACAGCAAGCTAAAAGTAACAGCTAATAACTGACAGAAGAAAGAATGCAATTACAGAGTCACAAGCTGTGAAAAAATTTGTCAAAGCCGACTATATGAAAAATCCGCAATTACTTTTTGGGCAACCCAATATAACAAATTTTACTTCTACTTATGCGTTTCCTATTGCACTGTCTAAAGTCAGAATTTCTATTTCATTCGTGATTATTTTAATTTTTTTCTGTCTTCTCTCACTACAGCATCTCTAAAGACTTCGACAGTGGTGCTACATATGTCAAAAATCTTATCGAAACTCCAATTCATGGAGACAGTGTCATAATGATTCTTGTGACCTCGCCGATAAGATTAATCTTCAAAGGCACAAAATCAACAAGGGGAAAGAGGGAAGAGAACACTTGTTAAGATCTTAAAGAAAAATGCCGAATATTAAGCAAGACAATTTCCATTAGGGTGTGTTTTACAAGAAATTATACAACACTTTGCAACACCGCTGTTAATTCTTTAGAAAAATCATTAAAAATGCAATTTTCGGTTTGTTGTATAGGACAAAAAAAAAAAAAGATCACCCAAAACACACACAAAGATCAATTGATAAACATCTTCAGAATTATTTGGATTGCGTGTGTGAGAGTGTGTTATCGATATACCATCTATGTAGGAAAATCACCTTTGAGAGGAGAAAAAACAACAAATTATTGTCACTTTAGTTAACCCTAGAGAAAAAAACAACAACCAACCAACGCATCCACATTCATTCATTCATTGATGATTGCAGCACACCATCTTCCCTCCATACGAATTGATGATAGCGATCGTAGTGTGCTGTAATTATAGGTCTTATAATGTAAATCATTTTAGAACGGCCATGGGGGAAATTGCCCGTGTGTCTCTCAGTGTGTGTGAGTTAGCCTGTGAGTTGCTCTTTTCGAAAATTCTCAAGATTCTCAAGATCATGAGATAAGCGAGAACCGAAAACAGCAGGAAGGAATCGTGGAAAACAGCAACAACAATATCTTAAATTAATGCTTGTTATGATGGTTACCACTATGCACATTGCCATCCAAATTATGAACATTATAATCATCGTTCAAGATGACTGACCCATAGACACTTTCCTAGATCTAAAATGCCAGAATGATCATGGGGCACAGCATACAAACATGCATACCTACATACCTGAATTGACCCTTATTTCAGCAATCAAGCAACGAGCCAATGGTCACAACTGTTGTCATATGATTTCTTTTCGCCCATTTCGAATACCTTTACCATTTGGTAAGAAACAACAGGGCGCTTCGAAAAACCATAATTTTCTTATCTACTTGGAAAATCTAAGCAAATGTTAGGCCAACATCCAATATGAACCACACACGCACACCTTCATAAAACACTCTGCTGCATCGAAGAAAGTCAAGCAGAACTGGAGAGAGAGAGAGAGAGAGAGCGCCATACCCTTAGAAAGTATCAATTCCCAAATTGTAATGCTAGAAATATTTGTGATGGGAATGATAAGGGAAATGAATAGCCAAAAAAAAAAGAATTAGTTTCAAAAACCTTAATTGTTTTGCCGCTTTCCTTCATGCCATAATAGGTCACTTAAAAAAGCTGACCTAAACATAAAATGTATGAGAGGGAAGGAGAAAGAAAGTCATTATGGTAAATGCTTCTCTTTGTGCAGTTGTAGCACTTCCTGTTTGAGGGAGAAGTATTTTGGCTTAGCATAAAGTCTATCTAAAGACTTAAGAAACGAACCTTAACTTCTATATTTTCGAAGTTTTGCTACGATATCTGTAATAAAGGATTGCAAAGTACACTACAGAAAACAAAGTAAAACAAAAGACTTAGGACATGAACTTTATTTGTGGTAAGATAAATCATATGACTTGTCATACCCATACCACCATAGAACGGGAGTATACCAATCTAGTCATTCCATTTGTAACACCTTGCAATATCGATTTGCGAACGTATACAACATCTTCTTATATATTGGATTGCCCAAAAAGTAATTGCGGATTTTTCATATGGTCGGCGTTGATAAATTTTTTCACAGCTTGTGACTCTGTAATTGCATTCTTTCTTCTGTCAGTTATCAGCAGTTACTTTTAGCTTGCTTTAGAAAAAAAAAGTGCAAAAAAAGTATATTTGATTAAAGTTCAATCTAAGTTTTATTAAAAATGCATTTACTTTCTTTTAAAAAATCCGCAATTACTTTTTGGGCAACCCTATAAAAATCAATTTGTGTTTGTTTGTAGGTTTGTTTGTTTGTGTGTTCCTTATAGACTCAGAAACGGCTGAACCGATTTTCTTGCATAGATGGTGCATAATGATCCCGTGGTGAAAATAGGGTACTAAATTGTTTGATATCTGAAGGGGGGGGGGGGGGGCGGACCCTCCCCCTAATCACAATTTTCGGAAACGCCAGATCTGAACCAATTTTCTTGCACAGATGGTGCATAATGATCCCGTGGTGAAAATAGGGTACTAAATTTTTTGATATCTGAAGGGGGGACGGACCCTCCCCCTTACCCTAATTTTCAGAAACGCCAGATCTCAGAAATGGGTGGTGCGATTTAAGCGAAATTTTGTGTGCTCTCATATAGTACCCTCAAACTAAAAATTTGGTATCCAAATTTCGGATGGGGTACCTAGGGGGGCTGCCCCACCCTAAAACATACCAAACATATATTTAGACCAATCACAACAATATGGGACTCAAATGAAAGGTATTTAGGATAAGAAAACGTATTTGATATCCAATTGTCGGTCGAAGTGTTAGGGGGACCACCCCAAGCCCCAAAACATCGGACATATTTACCGACCATGGCAATATGGGACTCAAATGAAAGGTATTTGCGAGTAGAATACGAATCTGATATCCAAATGTGGGACCACGCTTCTGGGGGTCCACCCCTTCTCCAAAACACCCCCCAAACTGGACTTATTGACTGACCATGGGAAAATGGGGCTTAAAAAAAAGGTATTTGAATGTAGAACACCAATCTGATATCGAAATATGGGATCAAGTGTTTGGGGGGCCGCCTCTCACAAAAAATTCCCCCAAAAGGGACAAATTTACGACCATAGCAATATGGGGCTCAAATGAAAGGTATTTGGGAGTAAAGCACGACTTTGATATTAATATTCGGGAAAAGTGTCTCTGGGGACACGTCACCCCCACAACACCACCCAAATGGTAAGTAGTTTTTGACTATTGCAATATGAGGCGTAAATAAGAGGGGTTTTAAAGTGGAACACGAATCCGATGTATATTTTCAAGGCCAACTCACAGAGTGGTCGCCCATCCCCCAAAACACCCCCCAAGCCGGTCATGGAAATATGTGGCTCAAATTGAAAGTAGGTGGGAGTAGACCACGCTTCTGATATCTACATTAGGGACCAACTGTCTAGCGGATTTCCCACCACCATAACAACCCCCAAATAGGACGTATATGGTCACCAAGATAATTTGGGTCTTAAAGAGAGTGGAACTAAATATTCATAGTTTTTAGGGCCAATACCCTAAACCGGATATATTTGCTGACTTTTGCAATAAGGAGTTTAAATAAGATTTGAAAACGAATTTGATATACAATTTTGAGGCCCATGGCAATATGGGGTTCAAATAAATGATAAATAGATATATGAGAATAGAGCACGTTGCTGATATATTTTACGGGTTTAGTGTTTGGGGGACCACCCCAATCCCCAAAACATCCCTAAATCGGGCATATTTACCGCCCACGTCAATGTGGAGCTTAAATGAAAGGTATTGGGGGGGTGGAGCAAAAATTGATACCCATTTTCGGGACCAATTTTCGGGGAGTCTACTCCTTTCTCAAAATACCCCACATACAGCAATTTTTTAGTGACCATCGCAATATGGGGCTCAAATAAAGGTATTTGGGAGTAGAATACGAATTTGATAACCAAATGTAGGACCCTGTGTTTAGGGCATCACCCCTTTCCCAAAACACCCCCAAAGGGAAAAAATTTTTCGACTATGCCAATATATGGCTCAAATGAAAAGTATTTGAGATTAGAAAACGAATTTGATAACCTATTTTGGGGCCATGTGTTTGGGGGACGCCTCATCCTGTAAACTCCTCTTAAGCCAATGGCAAAATGGGGTTTAAATAAATGGTTATTGAGAGAAGAGCACGATGCTGATATTTTTTCAGGGCCAAGTATCTGGGGGACCACCTCTCCCCCGAAAACACCACATGCTATCACTTGCCGCACCGATTATGCATCAGTGAGCTCGTAGTCCTATGTGCCCCGTTTTGGCACCAAAACGTTTACTGACCTTCATCTTACTTTCTTTCAGTATTAGCTTCGTCCCCTTACGATCCGAATCACCCCATAGGATTTTCGCTGCCTTACTGCTTCGCTGTTTTTCAGTGTGCGTTTGTTGCCCACTCTCTTAAATCGGTCTGCGGTGACCCGAAAGGCTTCGGGTTTACGAAGCTATCAACGGCAGTTCTCTGGCCTTCACTGCCAACTGTCTGCCCTTTCATTCCCCCTTACACCGTTATGGCCCGGCACCAAAACGATGCGGATTGTGCCATCCTCAGAAAAGGCGTTAATCTCCTTCTTACACTGCACGACTGTTTGTGAACTTATCCTTCTGGTTGTTATTGCCCATACTGTCCGTAAAGATGTTCACACTCGACGTTCTCGCGTGATCGCCCGAATCTCCGCCTGCAGGACCGTATTTTGGGCAGGCAGTCTAAAACAGATCTCAATGTAGACCCTCTGGCCCACTCTGTCCTCTAGCATTGATCTATCTGTGTAACATGATCATCCGGATGGTTTTCGCCAGTCCAAAATTGTGCCGGTGGCAGCAGTGCTTCCCACTCGACCTCAAGTGTAGTCTTCCAGATATCCTATCGTTGCCTCCAATAAAAAAATTCAAAATTTCATTACAAATCCAAATTTCAGATGAAAACTTTTAGTTAGCTGTATCTCCTTAACTATGTGTCCTTGAGGGAAATGGGCCTTAACTCGTGACTCCACCCAAAAATTTGAAATTTAATAAGCGTCCTAGAAGGAAAGGTGCCTTAATTCGATAAACTTCTCACATATCATTGAGTGCTGTGTGGGATTCAATTTTAAGGTCTATTGTAAGGGACCTCCTTTTAATAGGCCTGGCCTGACACCTGCCTTGTCCATGTTGATGCTGTGGTTCTTACCCATCGTAGTTTCCTGTAGCTTTTGTGGTTGTGTTCGGTCATCCATGAGGGTGGCCGCGTTGATTGAGGAGTCCCATATTGAAGCTGATACGTGTGGTGTAACCCGTGAGGGCTGCTGTGCCCTGTTTGTGTTTGTGTATAACGTCCTGATGTATGTTGTTTTGGTGCATACTCTTGAATGCTCGCTGTAGGTCGGCTTAGGGCGATTTCTTTCTCTTAGGTGACCAGTGCATAATTGTTTGGGGTTCAATTGGTAGTAGTCTTTTAAGGCTATGAAGTCTGACCGGAGACTTTAATTTGGTACCAAGAGTGTCAAGAGTCCCTGAAACTTCGGTTTCAGGCTGACAACGGTGAGGACTTAGTGGGGAACAAGGTGGTGTCTGTGGTTTGTACCACAATCGCGCGGCATCGAGTTGCGTTTTCAATCGGATACCGTGACCCATAGATCAGAAGGGGTTTTAGTTAGTCCTCCGCTCCTAGCCAAGGAGGTGAACACTTCCAAATACTTGGGTACGAATTGGTACTCATGTGTTGGTTACCACATGTGGGGGCGTTGGTAGACGCATTGCATTTATCCTTGGGCCTCACAGGTTTGGGCCATGATGGCAGGCATCTGCGTTAAACACGACATTCGGGAATGGGCTCTTAATTCCATTCCTGTTTTCATTTTGCAGCCCGATATTTCATGTCAAAAAAGCGAATCTCTAGGATCCTTTGCTGAATATGACTCGGTGTCAGATACTCTTGTGGAATAAATCACAAGTATTTTGCCACCTGCCAAGATTGCCTTGATAGAACTGTAATATCGGTCTACAATAAAATATTTGTTTCAACCCCGCACAGTCAAGAGAGGCGTTTATTAATCCTTACTCGATGCTGTTTAAAGTCCCCTCAATAAATAGAAAAGTCACTATTGTGTATTCCATTAGGGAGAGCATTCTTCACCGACTTTTCTTGAGGTATGCGCATTGAGACTCACTGTAGTCATTAGGTATTAATCCCTGTCTCTTTTTCAATCAGTCTTTTCCGTGTTGTAAACTCACCGTGCGGTGGTCTTTTCTCGGCTTCTGAGTCGCGAAAAAAAAGACCACCTCAAAGTTTTTTCCAGCCCTCCACAACGCAGGACCACAACAAACTCCAACAAATTTCTGAAATAGTGCCAGCAAGATTTTACCCGATTTAGCGGAGTTAAGAAAATAGATTTCTGTAGGATTATAAAAATCCAAAATTTTCCCGTCTGTCTGTGTGTCCGTTCGTCCATGTTAATTTGTGTACAATGTACAGGTCGCAATTTTCATCCAATCATCTTCAAATTTGGTACAGGCATGTTTTTCGGCCTAGAGACGAAGCCTATTGAAATTGGAAAAAATCGGATCAGATTTGCATATAGCTCCCATATATATGTCCGTCCGATTTGCTGTAATAATCCAACCGATTCTCGAGAAATTTGGTAGGAAGGATTTTCTTATGACTATCGACATTATTGGTGAGTTTGATAGAAATCGGTTCAGATTTAGATATATCTCTCATATATATATTTAGCCCGATTTTCACTCCTAGAGCCATTGCAAACGCATTTATTGACCAATCTTTCCAAAACTTCATACAACACCTTCCTCTTCGACTACCACAATATCGGAGAAGTTTGCTTGAAATCGGTTCAGATTTTGATATAGCTCCATATATATGTTCGTCCGATTTTCAGTAATAATCCACTAAAAAGGTCATTTGTTAACCGATTCTCTCGAAATTTGGTAGGAAGGATTTTTTTATGACTACCGACATTATTGGTGAATTTGATAGAAATCGGTTCAGATTTAGATATAGCTCTCATATAAATATATCGCCCGATTTTCACTCCTAGAGCCATTGCAAGCGCTTTTATTGACCAATCTTCCCAAAACTTCGTACAACACCCTCCTCGACGACTATCACAATATCGGAGAAGTTTGCTTGAAATCGGTTCAGATTTGGATATAGCTCCCATATATATGTTCGTCCGATTTGCAGAAATAATGCAATAAAATGATCATTTGTTAACCGATTGTCTCGAAACTTGGCAGGAAGGATTTTTTTAGGACTCTCGACATTAGTGGTGAATTTCATAGAAATCGGTTCAGATTTAGATATTGCTCTCATATATATATATATCGCCCGATTTTCACTCCCAGAGCCATTGCAAACGCATTGATTGACCAATCATTCCAAAATTCCTTAAAGACTACCACAATATCGGAGAAGTTTGCTTGAAATCAGCTCAGATATAGCTCCCACATTGTTGTTATAGGTTAGGTGTAGGGTATTATGCGGTCGGCACCGCCCGACTTTTGCCCTTCCTTACTGGTTTTTATTTGAGTTTTTGACAAAAAACTCATATTTAAGTTAAACCCTATTTGAAATCTTAAGACTCTATTAAAATCTTAAGCATTTCTGCTTCATTCCCCCAATTTGTTATTTCAAACTTTGTCAGAAATATTCTAAAAATCCAACGAATAGGAATGCAAACTCAACTCCTAGGTGGCAACAGCATTCACGGTGGTTTCATTTCTCTTAGCCTTATCTCCTTGTTTGTCATTATGTATGACTCATAACATTCCAGTTCTCCCTCCCCATCAAACAAATTTCTTTAAAATTAATTTATAAAAAAAGAGAAGAAGAAGAAGAAGGAAAAAAACCCCCACACATACAACAAAAAAGAAGCAGCACGACAAATTTTCCTTATCAATTAAAGGTCAGTAAGAAAAGAAAAAAAAAAACACAGACACCAAATGAGCAACATACAACCAAGGAGAAAGACCGCCATCATCAATGATGGGCCAGTTAAAGAATGCTGCAGCACAAATTGGTGGGTAATAAAAAAACAGTTGAAACAGCAACAACAATGCCAACAACATGAACAAGCCCAACTATAACTACCAGGCAGCAGCAACAACTAAATATAACAACTCCATATGAGACCAATGGCAGCCAACCAACATTGTCGAATATATCGATAAACATTCCAACTGCAAGGAAAGGTAAGGGGGGGGGCCTAAAAGACAATTAGCAACAGGGCAACATAAGTGCTGATAAGAAGCCACACACACGCACACCAACCAGCACGGGACAGAAGGGAACAACTCAACTTTAACGAAACTGAAACGAGAACAACTAGAACAACAACAACAACAACAACAATGATATACAAAACCAAATCTATAAAAAAGAAAAGAATTTCAAAAGAATTTATAAGATTTTCTTTTTTTTTCTCAAAAAGGTGCTTAGCTATCAGTCGGCATGAGACCAGAGCAACATCACCAGCAATGCACACTACAACAATTAGGATGTCAGGATAAAGGAAAACTGCTATTAATGCCCAAGATTTTCTTTTTGAACTCCTCTTTCCTGTAGCTAGAACACAACGTTATCTGACAACAAGGTGTTCGTAATTGAATTGAGCTTGAATCTATTCTGACATAAATTGTAAGCAATTAGGAGCGAGGTTTTCTTGAGGAACAAAATTTAGTTTAAACAAGTAAAAGCGTGCTAAGTTCGGCCGAGCCGAATCTTATATACCCTCCACCATGGATCGCATTTGTCGAGTTCTTTTCCGGCATCTTTTCTTAGGCAAAAAACGATATAAGAAAAGATTTGCTCTGCTATTTGAGCGAACATATGGTCCGGTTTGGGTCACAATTAAATATTGGGTTGCCCAAAAAGTAATTGCGGATTTTTGAAAAGAAAGTAAATGCATTTTTAATAAAACTTAGAATGAACTTTAATCAAATATACTTTTTTTACACTTTTTTTCTAAAGCAAGCTAAAAGTAACAGCTGATAACTGACAGAAGAAAGAATGCAATTACAGAGTCACAAGCTGTGAAAAAATTTGTCAACGCCGACTATATGAAAAATTCGCAATTACTTTTTGTGCAACCAATATGTTGGAGACCTGTGCAAAACGTCACCCAATTCGAATAAGAATTGCGCCCTTAGGGGGCTCAAGAAGTAAAATAGAGAGATCGATTTATATGAGAGCTGTATCGGGCTATAGGCCGATTCAGACCATAATAAACACGCACGTTGATGGTCATGAGAGGATTCGCCGTACAAAATTTCAGTCAAATCGGATAATAATTGCGACCTCTAGAGGCTCATGAAGTCAAGATCCCAGATCGGCTTATATGACAGCTATATCAGGTTATTAACCGATTTAAACCTTATTTGGCACAGTTGTTGCAAGTAAGAATAAAATAAGTCATGCGAAATGGCAGCGAAATCGGATAAGAATTGCGCCCTCTAGAGGCTCAAGAAGTCAAGACCCAAGATCGGTTGATATGACAGTTATATCAGGTTATGGACCAATTTGAACCATACTTGGCACAGTTATTGGATATCATAACAAAATACTTCGTGCAAAAATTCATTCAAATCGGATAAGAATTGCGCTCCTCTAGAAGCTTAAGAAGTCTAGACCTAAGATCGGTTTATATGACAGCTATATCAGGTCATGGACCGATTTGAACCATACTTGGCACAGTTGTTAAATATCATAACAAAACACGTCGTGCAAAATTTCATTCCAATCGGATAAAAATTGCGCTCTCTAGAGGCTCAAGAAGTCAAGAAGTCAAGACCCAAGATCGGTTTATATGGCAACTATATCAAGTTATAGACCGATTTGAACCATACTTGGCACTGTTGTTGGATACCATAATAAAACAAGTCGTGCTAAATTTCATTCCAATCGGATAAGAATTGCGCTCTCTAGAGGCTCAAGAAGTCAAGAAGTTAAGACCCAAGATCTGTTTATATGACAGCTATATCAGGTCATAGACCGATTTGAACCATACTTGACACAGTTGTTGGATATCACAACAAAACACGTCGTGCAAAATTTCATTCCAATCGGATAGGAATTGCGCCCTCTAGAAGCTCAAAAACTCAAGTCCCCAGATCTGTTTATATGACAGCTATATCAGGTCATAGACCGATTTGAACCATACTTGACACAGTTGGTGGTTATCATAACAAAACACGTCGTGCTAAATTTCATTCCAATCGGATAAGAATTGCGCACTCTAGAGGCTCAAGAAGTCAAGACCAAGATCGGTTTATATGGCAGCTATATCAGGTTATGAACCGATTCGAACCATACTTGGCACAGTTGTTGGATATCACAACAAAACACGTCGTGCAAAATTTCATTCCATCGGATAGGAATTGCGCCCTCTAGAAGCTCAAGAAGTCAAGACCCCAGATCGGTTTATATGGCAGCTATATCAAAACATGGACCGATATGGCCCATTTATAATACCAACCGACCTACACCAATAAGAAGTATTTGTGTAAAATTTTAAGCGGCTAGCTTTACTCCCTCGGAAGTTAGCATGCTGTCGACAGAAAGACGGACGGACGGACAGATGGACGGACATGGCTGGATCGACATAAAATGTCGCGACGATCAAGAATATATATACTCTAGGGGGTCCCAGACGAATATTTCGAGTAGTCACAAACAGAATGACGAAATTAGTATACCCCCATCCTATGGTGGAGGGTATAAAAAGGGAATTTTTAAGTCATTTAATATTTCTAAGTTCTTCGTTTATCCTGAAATGTAAGCGGGTGACTATTTATTTTGAGATCCACACCCAAAGATCCTTTGCAAAAAAGTATGCAAGTAGCCGAAAGTTGCCATAAAGGTGCTATCTGCCACAGCATGTAAGCTTAAACTCGAAAAGCCACTACGTGCCAAAGTTATTGGCTTCTCCAAAGGTAAGTTCAGGTTGAAAAAGGTTGGGGATATAAATCCGCTACTATGGACATTACTACAAAATTTCCCATTACCATTCCCATTAACATTAAGGAACAGGAGATACTTCTACACAACCTGTGAAAAAATTTGTCATCGCCGACTATATGAAAAATCCGCAATTACTTTTTGGGCAACCCAATATTATATCAATGAGCGCAGTCCGATTAATTTTTAGCCCAATGATTACTTACTTACTTTAGTTTAATTGGCCATGACAGAATATTTGTTCAACTAGCCGAACGTAGAATAGCGTTCCAAGCGCCTCGATCTTCTACGCTTATTCTAAAATCTCGGACACCAAGTTTCAAGGTGTCTCCCACAAATTGATCTTCCCATCGGGCTTTTGGTCTTCCCAATTTGCGTGTACCACCGTGTTTGCCCTCAAAAGACTTCTTTGCTGGAGCTTCTTCATCCATTCTGACAACATGACCTAGCCAACGCAGACGTTGTATTTTGATGCGTGTATCTTTGCTATCGTCGTCATACAGCTCATACAGCTCGTGGTTCATAAGTCGCCTATATTCTCCATTAACGCCAACTGCTGCATATATTTTACGAAGAATTTTTCTCTCAAATACTCCAAGTACTGCCTCATCTGCTTTCACAAGTACCCATGCTTCAGAACCATATAACGGAACGGGTAGTATCAGTGTCTTGTAAAGTGTAGTCTTCGTCTTTCGAGAGGTGGTCTTGTTTCTAAACTGCTTACTTAGTCCAAAGTAGCATCTGTTTGCCAGTATTATACTTCGCTTTATCTCAAAACTGGTGTCATTCGTTTCGGTTACGGCGGTGCCGAGGTAGATAAAGTTACTGACTATCTTAAAGTTGTGGTTCCCAATTTTCTTCATTTTCTTTATCTGCTCGGTTGTGCAAGGCTTTTTGGGAGTGGAAACCATCCATTTCGTCTTATCTCCATTTACTGCCAGACCAATTTTCACTGACTCTCATTCGATTCTTTCAAAGGCTGCAGTTTCTATTGGGTTGCCCAAAAAGTAATTGCGGATTTTTCATATAGTCGGCGTTTTTTCACAGCTGACTCTGTAATTGCATTCTTTCTTCTGTCAGTTATCAGCTGTTACTTTTAGCTTGCTTTAGAAAAAAAGTGTAAAAAAAGTATATTTGATTAAAGTTCATTCTAAGTTTTATTAAAAATGCATTTACTTTTTTTTAAAAAATCCGCAGTTACGTTTTGGGCAATCCAATATTTCCGGTGACCGACCTATGATATCTATGTCATCGGCATAGGCGAGTAGCATGTGTTCTCTTGTGATTAGTGTGCCATATCTATTCACATCTGGATCTCGTATAATCTTCTCCAGCAGGATATTAAAAAGATCACACGAAACCTTGTCCTTGTCTGAAACCTCGTCTGGTATTAAATGGTTCGGAGAGATTCTTTCCTATTCTTACTGAGGAACGCGTATCAGCATGAGTTATTCTGCAGAGTCTTATTAATTTTGCAGAGATACCAAACTCAGACATGGCTTGAAATACCTTTGAACGTAAAGGAGTATCGAAGGCGGTTTTGTAATCAACAAAGAGATGGTAGGTGTTAATTTGTCCTTCTTGGGTCTTTTCCAGGATTTGGCGCAGTGTGAATATCTGGTCTAGGGTGGATTTACCAGGTCTAAAGCCGCATTGATAGGGCCCAATTATCTCATAGACATTAGGTTTTAATCTTTCACACAGTACGCTCGAGAGTATTTTGTATGCGATGGGGAGGAGACTTATTCCTCTGTAGTTGGCACATTCCGTCTTGTCTCCTTTCTTGTGTACGGGACATAGTATGCTGAGGTTCCAATCATCGGGTATGTGTTCTTCTAGCCAGATTGCGCAGATAAGCTGATGCATAAGCATTATCAGCGTGTCGCCTCCGGTCTTAAATAGATCAGCGGGTAACCCGTCGACTCCTGCTGCCTTGTTGTTCTTTAGTCGGGACGCTGCTACTTGGACCTCATTCTGACTAGGAGGTAAACATTCTATACCATCATCAGGGATGGGTTCTGCGGTATCCTCTTCGCCGCCATTGTCGCACACCAGCAGTTGGGTAGAAAGTTCTTTCCATATCCTCAGCATGTTATCTGTTACCAGATTTCCTTCTTTGTCTCTGCCGGAGGGTGTGCCTGCACCAAAGCCATCGGTTTGATATTTAATTCTTTGGTAGAATTTCCGGTCTTCATTCTGACTCCTGTACATCTCAATTTGCTCACACTCACGTCTTTCCATTTCCTTTTTCTTTCTGCGGAATAGACGTTTCACCTCTCTCCTTTTCTTTCGATACCTTTCCTTCATCTGGCGCGTTGCTCAATGATAAGGGACATCCTTTTTATTGCGTGCCGCATAGCGCCACCACTTTTATGAAGTTTTGTCTTCAAAAAACATAATTTTGAGGCCCTGGCTGATGTTTCGTCGTTAAAGAATGGTTTATCTTAGACAAAATTTCATTAAAATTTTTAGTTTTTAGTAAGAATTTCGTACAGACTAATTGCCTTCGGGGATCAACGCTCAATGGAAATGTATCGTTTTGGGCTAGAAAAATTGGTGCCATCTGGCCAGTTGCAGCACTAGATTTAGTCAAGAAGGAAGGTATTCTGTATCCACCAACGACGCATGCTTGTTTACCAAGGATTCCCTCATATACTGGAGCGATACTTGGAAGACTAAAGGAATGGTAACCCAAACTTGTAACCACGGACTGGAAGATGGGTTGATTGGATGAAGCTGATGGTGACCGGGGACATGCAGTATTCATACTAAACTCCGG
This sequence comes from Stomoxys calcitrans, assembly GCF_963082655.1. Classification (NCBI taxonomy): domain Eukaryota; kingdom Metazoa; phylum Arthropoda; class Insecta; order Diptera; family Muscidae; genus Stomoxys; species Stomoxys calcitrans. Next base: position 26,395,667 of record NC_081554.1, read on the forward strand.
CTGTCTCGCAGACCTCAACAAGTCTGAAAGGGTTGTGTCCTACGGATTCAAGAAGTTGAGACTGTAGGCCTATCGAAGCGGTGGGGTTGGGGAATCAGGGGACGACTCAGCAGTTGTTGCTGAACACTTGCCTGAGAAACTATCGACCACATCGATAAAGTCTGGCGAATTGCAGGAAAGTGAAAATCCCCCTGCCACAATCGAGACAGGAGGGGAAATCATCGAAATGGCACTCGACAAGCTCTGTGTGAATGGGTCATTTGGTTAAACTGGGCTCAAGGTGTGCCCCAGCAGGGAAAAACGGAACTCAATACGTACTTTGACAGCAGTAGCTAGTAAAGCATCTAAGGAGGAATCGTCCGCAAGTGTCCAGTGTCCTGAAGAAGAGTGGTGCCACTGCTTTCTCACCTGCCCTTGGATGCGTGCGGAAGCTCATTACGACAAGATCTAACGAATCTAGTGTGGATGAACTCCTGGTGAAATCAGAAAAAGAGGCTAACACAACAGTGATGGAAGTTCTGAATTCTGACTATGGTCCCCTGCCACAATTGAGACCGGAGGGGAAGGCATCGAAACGGGACCCAACAAGCTCTGTGTGGGTGGGTCATCTGGTTGGACTGGATTCAAAGTGTGCCCCAGCAAGGAAGGACGGAACTCAATACGTACTTCGACAGTAGTAGCTAGTAAAACAACTAAGGAGGAATCGTCCGAAAGTGTCCAGTGTCCTGCCACTGCTTTCTCATCTGCCCCTGGATGCGTGCGGAAGCTCATTATGACAAGATCTAACGAATCTTGTGTGGATGAACTCCTTCCTGACGGAATTAGAAAACGAGGCTAACACAACAGTGATGGAAGTTCTGAATTCTGGCTCTGGTCCGGTTTCTACAGGTAAATCTCCACCATTGTAAGGCCACTTCGGCGGCACTAATGGTTCTCCTGATAGCAGGGAGATTTGACGTGGTTTTTATCCAGAAACCATGGATGTCCAATGGTTCGTGGACTAATAATTCTGGGATTTTAACTTCTCAAGGGTACGGGAATTGGGAGACACAGAGCCTATCGTATTGCAAAGAGTAGTCTAAATGATTTTCTTCTTCCATCGCTAAGCAATGAAGATTCAGTAGTAGCCAGCGTTGAAATATACAAATCTTATTACTGGCTGGCTTCCTTATATATGGCATACGATTCAGAGATGCCGCCTTCAAACCTAAGGTTGCTGGTTGAAGCCGCTTCTTTAGGGAAGAAGAGCCTCATTGTAGGGAGTGATGCTAACTCACATCACCAGATATGGGGTTGTCAACGAAAGGGGTTAACTGCTTATCGAATATATTAAGAAGTTGCAGTCTGGTGATTTGTATTGGTTGCCCAAAAAGTAATTGCGGATTTTTTAAAAGAAAGTAAATGCATTTTTAATAAAACTTAGAATGAACTTTAATCAAATATACTTTTTTACACTTTTTTTCTAAAGCAAGCTAAAAGTAACAGCTGATAACTGACAAAAGAAAGAATGCAATTACAGAAACACAAGCTGTGAAAAATTTATCAACGTTGACTATATGAAAAATCCGCAATTACTTTTTGGGCAACCCAATAGCTCGTATTTTTCTCAATTTATAATACATTTCGAACGACCTTCACTTTTTTCTATTCCGGCTTCTTCTTTTATGCTGTATTTTAGTTTTTTTTTCTCCTCAAGAATGTTGTCCACCAATAGATGCATGCCAAGATTTTTGTATATGGTCTACTAGAATCAGGCTCCAGCTGCTATAAATAACATCAACAAATACTGGTTCCTATGGCATATGTAATACAGTTCTTTTTTGAGTTTTTCTGCCGATTTGGTTTTTTTGTTTGCTCCTCTTCATCGCATATTCTTCCCATAATCTGCACTCACTTTTCGCATAGTTGCAGTTGTCTTTGGCAAACCAGCCAGACACACTTATGAATGCTTCACTGCACATTCTGTCGCAGCAAAAGGTAACAAAGATCAGCATTCCAGACTAGCGAAGGGGAAAAATCTTTCTCCTGGTATTCAAAAGGAATGGATATGTGAAATAAAAATCACCACGTGTGCAACGAGTGAGTGGTGTGGGGGCAATTAAAATTCCTCCCAGTTTTCTCCCCCTGTTGCACACATTCCTTTGGCGTTCATTAACATTTGATATCATCAATAAACATCCTCAGCATTGGCATCAACTCCATGGCCATGGTCTCCATTACCTGGCATTGCGGCAACTAAAACTAACTTAAAACTTCATTTCAATCTGCATCTTCAATTCAAATGCCTCTCTACCACTGTCTGTCTGTCTGTTTGTCTCGCTGCGAAAAGGAATTTAGAGCAAGTTGTGTAAATTCCTCAGTGACACCATGTCACCCTCGTACTCCCCCACCAATGCCGCCTCGCCACTGCCGAGAGGGGTCCATGGGAGATGGTGTTAGATACGGTTAAATGCAAATAATCACATTGATGTGGCTGGCATTCAAGCAATCGCTTTCCGATGTGAAATGCCTTGAATGCCTGTGGTTTATGGAATTTTTTCCTCTAATCACTTTTCCTCACATGCATGGCGTGCTGGTGGTGCCTGTTTGGTTGCTTCCATGCTCGCTTGGCTGGCTCGTCGACTGGGCACTCTTCATTTAATGACACGTTCTTTCACCGTTCCGTTTGCTTTATGTTTAAATAATTGTTCAATGCCTATTAAAATTTATTTAATTACTGTGAAATTTGCTGTGATGAAGTGCTGCCAATAATTTGCCACAATATAAAGTTTAAAGTTTTTCTTATAATGTGCTAAATTCATTATTGCAATTTAATCCTGTGGCTTTATGAACAGCACAACTGTCCATATATAGTTTTTTTTTTTGTGGCAGACCAGGCGCCATTTAGGAATTTATTTGCTAATTGCAGAAAAAAAAAACTCTTGGAATTTCTAAGGAATTTTGAAGATTTTTGTGGGTGGGGAAAACTTAACCAAAAACACTTTGCTCAATCTAAATTACCAAAGAGAGCCAAAGATTTGGTCTATAGAATCATAAATGTAATCTAAAGACTTAAGAAACAAACTTTAGTCAAGCAATATCAACAGTAGAACAAAAGATTTAGGACACAAAGTTAGGATAATTTATATCCAGGATGAATAAAGACTTTAGACGCAAGCTTGGGTCAATCTAGTTATCTTGAACCATGCTTTCTAAGTCACCAATTTTGACCATAGGCTTAAGACACAAACATTGGCCAATTTTAATCACAAACAAAAACTAAAGACTTAAGACACAAACTTTAACCTATCTAAATCGTGAAATAAAACTGAAGACTTAAGACACAAACTTTTGCTAATTCAAATCGTTAATGAAAACTAAAGACTTAAGACACAAACTTTTGCCAATCCAAATCTTTAATGAAAACCAAAGACTTAAGACACAAACTTTTGCTTATCCAAATCTTTAATGAAAACCAAAGACTTAAGACACAAACTTTTTTCCAATTAATAGCAGCAATAGAAACAAAAGACTTAAGACACAAACGTTGTTTAATTTACATCACTGATGCACAAAAGACTTAAGACACAAACTTTGGTTAATTTATAAGTCGCGACCAATGTAGCTACCTAGGTGGGGCTATTAGAACCACGCCTACTAGAGCACAGAAGACAATACTAGATGTCTGGCATTTAGAGTTACAAATTAACTATAAGGCGCCGCAGTGGGTGTCTTGGGACTTCAGGTGATGGCCCTTAGAGGTACAGATTAGCTATGAGGGGAAGGGAAGGAGGTGTCTTGGGACTTTCGATGATGGGAGAATGGATAGAAACGGAGAAGGTCACACCATCGCGTAATAATCGTGAAGAGGATAATAGAAGTGGGTGGATTGCAAAAGGTTTCTGATCGTATTCCTCAGACGACGCTTGAAGTCAAGTGCTAGGCACTCTTGCCAGCCATTCTGGGATTGATGATGCTCTGTTATTGCCATATAGTAGTTCATGCTACATGATTGGATCATAGCTAAAGCATAGATGTGGGTGTCTTCATCGAGGGTCAATGACCAGGGAGAGAATTCTGTTTCCGGTTGCCTGAACATAGCTTGGACCTGCTGGCGAAACGGTCGCTCAATGGAATGAGGTTGAAAAAAAAACTAGTAAAAAATCTGAATTTTGAGAACGTGGGAGATATTGTAGGACTTAATCCATTAACCACCGAATGAGTAGAAAAATACCCAAGAATAGAGGTGTTTTAGAAAAAATCTAGCTCCAACTAGGAATGATGTATACCAATGCAATTTGCATTTGAGTAAACGAGCAAATGAAATAAGTTAAAAAGAAGTAAAAGCGTGCTAAGTTCGGCCGGGCCGAATCCTATATACCCTCCAAGATGGATCGCATTTGTCGAGTTCTTTTCCCGTCATCTCTTCTTAGGCACAAAAGGGAAAAAGAAACAATTTGCTCCGCTATTAGAGCGATATCAAGATATGGTCCGGTTTGGACCACAATAAAATTATATGTTGGAGACCTGTGTAAAATGTCAGCCAATTTGAATAAGAATTGCGCCCTTTGGGGGCTCAAGAAGCAAAATAGAGAGATCGATTTATATGGATGCTGTATCGGGCTATAGACCGATTTAGACCATAATAAATACGTATGTTGATGTTCATGAGAGAATCCGTCGTAGAAAAATTCAATCCAATCGGATAAGAATTGCGCCCTCTAGAGTCTCAAGAAATCAAGACCAAAGATTGATTTATATGACAGCTATATCAGGTTATGAACCGATTTGAACCATACTTAGCAC